>NC_141614.1:5491581-5594081 GCF_047967505.1 Dipteris shenzhenensis | reverse complement strand
CGCTATCCCTATGATCAAGCATGTGTGTGACCCGGTGGCTTAGCTCCTATCCCCATGACCTGAATTAATACATGTTAGAATCTGCTATCCCGCTAGTCTGATGCATTGACCTGTGGCCTTGAGCCTATGCTCATGACCCATCGGCTTATGGTCAACCCTACGAGCATCGCCATACATCCCTCCAAGGCAGCCAACCCATTGACTATCCCTTTAATTCTATCACCATGCTTGTCAGCTTACAACAACTAACCATCCGACCATCACCATATTCACATCTTGCCAACCTAATCATCTCGCCGCCCGATGCTTTAGAGCTAACCCCACGACTATGGGCATACTATCCTCACCCCAACCCATTAACACATGTCAATAGTCTATCCCTATGCCCATCACCATACTTCCATCCCTACGCCCGTTGCTATAGGTCTATCCCTATGCCCGTCGCTTACAGCTAACCCTACGACCGTGGGGGTAGCTCAGGGAATAGACCCACTATCAAAAAATATAGAATTAAATTTGAGGCAAAGCATACCTCCGTGGAGATTTTCTACATGCACTTGAGGTCTGAAAGAATTATGTCCATGGAGCCCAAGGATAGTGTTTTGAACTACGCTTAGCCCACTTTTTGCCCTAGTTTGACTCCAACCGAGAGCTCCATTCCTAGCTCTCACTCAATGTTAGGCCCCCTCTAGTTTCGAGGAGATGGAGAGCTTGAATGGGGAAATGCAAGACCTCGTTTTGAAGCCCCTGAGCCATAGGTAGGGACTGAGGCCACCTTTGTGGACTCAGGACCCATAGTCTTCACAGGGCACCTTGACTTGGAACATATGGATGACGAAGACCCATGGATGAGGGACTTCGCAGGGCAAAACCCTGGTCAAGGAAACACACGAGACTTCCAAGGGGGAAACTCTTATGAGCTTCCAACCTTTCACGTGCCCCAACATTTGTTGGCTACATGGTCTCGCAAGTTCCACCTTATTGTCCAATGCAAGGATCCTCCATGTAGATGCCTAGTGACATGCTTCCTCCTGGAGGCCGACAATTTGCTCTTGCAACTATAGCCCCCAATATACGGAGGAGCAGGCTTCACAGCCCCAATGTCGGTACCGGTAACCCAGTGGATCTCGCCACCAAGGCCAGGCTTGAGGCCGCCTCTACAACCCATTGAAGGACAAATTGATGTAATGGGATCATATCTAGGGTCCTAAGGTCTATGGTTGTGAGTGTATTAACACATAGTGTGTGTAGGTGTGCCTGAGTTAGGTGTGACTGATGATGTGTCAGTTATTAGTAGGTGTGAATGAGTGAATGTAGGAGTGTGGTGTGTGATTGAGAGATAATTGTGGATCTAGAGATGCTCTCTTGAGTTCACATGTGATGTCACACTTGGTTGTAACTTGTGCCTATATATTTTGCATACCTCTCATGAATAAACATTCTCCCTTTTCATCATCTTGGTATCTCCATCTTGTCTCCATGCTACTGTAACACCCATCAGGCCCACAACAACGCCGCCTCCACATGCTTCCCAAACAGTGCTATCGGATGAGGTGATGTGCATCCTGGTGAACATACTAGGAAGTGGGGCTGCCTTGCCCCCAACCACACCTGCATTTCCAACAAGGATCACCAATCCCTCTACGAGTTGACCCATAGCCATTTCTAAGTCGATAACTAAATTTCTTGGGGAAGGAGATCCAGTCTCCCATGTGGAGCAATTCGAGCAAATATGTGAAACATTTGGTGCTCTCAGAGATCCAGAAATTGTTGGCCTCAATCGTCGCAAGGCAGGCCAATGGTATAGGGCCGTCAGCCCAAAAGAGAGTCAACTGGGAGGCATTACGGAAAGCTTTCATTGTAGGTTTCACCCCCAGTGACCATAATTGGAGCCCGATTAATCATTTATATGAGGTGAAACAGAATGACAAGGAATCCCTCCATAATTACATTGCTATATTCAAACACCTCAATTTCCACTACGAACTACATGAGAGGATGAGCGATAAACGATTGTTGTCACACTTCCTCATTGCTACCTTAAATTAATCAAAATTCGAGCCACTGTGGTGACTGAAGGCCTGGTGCCGCCATCCAAATAATCATGAGCCATCTTACATTAATTAGAATTTAAGCCACTGCAGTGACTAGAGGCCCGATGGGGTCATCCAAATAAATAATCATGAGCCATCTTTAATTAATCAAAATTTGAGCTACCAATTAATCACATGCCTGGCCGCCCCGGCAGTGCTATAGGTATACTTTGCCATGCAAAGCTGCAATTGCATATTGTTACACAAAAATATATATTCCTTCATGCAGCAAAAGCATGTAATCATGAAGGAATTGAAATTACAGAAGCTCATATTGTCAGCATCATAATTCATATTTTATTTATAAAATCCAAACTACAAACAAGAAGCACCAAAAAAATTCTCATGTTCTTATAAAAAATATTAGAAATAATAAAACAAGAAAACACATACACAATGATGCTTGGAGATTTTAACATTGACTTAGCAAGAGACACACCAGCATCAAAGATGCTTGAAAAGTTTGTGCAATTTCCATTCTCATTTTCATGAACCTACAACAATGTATAGTAGCCCCCTACACCACATATGAAACGTCTACCTACAGAGATGAGAGGAGGGGTACATGAGCAGTTCGAGGTTCACGTGGAGTTGCAATCCTTTTCAGATCCACACTTCTTGGGACCATTCTTGGCATTATCTCGGCACCCAAGGTAGGGCCCGTTCCCTCGAATTATAACTCTTTGGGGAAGGAAGCACACCGCCTCCCCACCCACACTATGTGTGGTTATAATAATTATATATTATATATTATAATATAAATATTTTCAATTATTGGTCCATTCAAAAATTCTTGTTTTTAATCTAAATTCTTACAACATTACTCTTGTTTAATGCATGTTATCGATGGATGCAAAATTGAAGGATGACTACACCTTTATTTATATGGTTGTAGTCCATGTGACAATATTGTAAAACTGCAACGAGGATCAGTTATTTTATCGCCTTATTCATGTATTTGTTGGACTTCAATTTCCAAAATTTGGACATCACAAAATCAATAATAAATCACCACCCTTGACATTTGCAGGATCGGGCCTTAACGGACCCTGTGTCGTGTCTCATGTCCACTATTTTACTCACTGTTTTTTCCCTTAAACAATTGATAAAATAGAAGGATTTAACTTCAATTTTGAGTTAGTAGTTACTTGCTCCACGATGGAAAGATTGCCTGCCGCCGCAAATCTAGTTACTTGGCCAATACTATATGATTTTTTGCACTTCTAAAATCTTACATAGTGACATGGTATGTTGTAGATTATTAGATCACCCCATTCTTAGCTTTTCGCCAAGTAAAGATTGAGAGCTTACTTTTGGAAAACTTGATGCATAGATCAGCCCATTATGAGCTTTTAGCCAAGTAAAGATTGAGAGCTTACTTTTGGCAAACCTGATGCATAGATCAGCCCATTATTAGCTTCTAAGAGCTTTTCCCAAAGCCGTAGAGCTGATAAATATTCCCAGTTCTATTACAGCACTCACCCAAAGCTAAAGCTCCACCTTTCTTTCTTTGTTTGCACCAAGCTCTAGCTTTGAAGGTTTTAATGTTGGAACAATCATCCTAGGCTCCAGCCTCAAAAGTTAGTGCTCTACAATTCTCTACAATTCAGGACTTGACTTAGATTGTGTTTTAGAGAGCTTTCAAGTTCAGGTTGCAACGAGTAATTGTAAGATAAAATATGGAAATTTTGGACAATAAAATGTACCTTCTCCAACGATATGATGCTCTATTCTTGCTTCCCAAGATAGACCTCCTACTTTCATAACAAGTGTTGTGTAAACTAAGAGCAGTGGTCCTCTATCATGGCTTGCTTCATCGAGCAAACTGTTGTGCAGTAGGAATTCTGGCAAGTTTATTGGTTATCGTCCATCTATTTTGTGAAAGTAGGAGATGCTAGCTACATCTGCAAACATCGGGTGTCTTGTTACAATCACGCTATTGCTTTGTACGTACAAGGCTTCGAGGTGCTCTCAATGTTCCATCCGTTAGATGAGGTGGTGAACTCCATAGTCATCACCCAGAATTGAGGAGGAAGATGATGGATGAAGGTTGTAGCATCTCCTCGTGCTCCTTGCATGCTCCTCACCACCAACATTGCCCCCTCCTTCATATTATTTACCAGATGCTTTATTATCTCTGCCTTCATTGCTCTATCCATGCCCACCAATGCAGCTAGAAACACCACTTTGTAGACTTCCCCTAGCCTCTCATTTATTCTTCATGTTGCAAGTGTGGAAACTGATCCTTCCTAATAGATCCATATTTTGAGTACTAGCTCTTGCGCTAGCTCATTAGCCTCCAAAAACATGTGGTAGTTTTCAAACTCGTGCTAGCTCGTTAGCCACCAAAAACATGTGATAGTTTTTGAGCTGGCTCTTGCGCTAGCTCGTTAGCCTAGCTCGTTAGCCTCCAAAAACATGTGGTAGTTTTTTAAACTTGGTGAAGGGCATGTGGTGCAAGGTCAACACGATCGATGTCACAAACATTGGCTCGGAACCCACAAATGCCAACTGCTTCGGCATTCTCGCTCCACTCTAGCTGAGCATTTGGAACTCCAGCAGAGCGAGCTTCGCGTGATGTTTATGTGCTTAATGTTTGTGTCGCTTGGCTCATCCTACTTACGCGTTTTGTTTTAGGTGGTTTTGTCATCATCATAGAGCCTATCTAATAGCTACTTGACTTTGTTGTTGTAGCATGTATCTATGTATTTGTTGAATGCTGGTTGTTGATGTAGCTCATTGCTTAGTTTTCTTGCAGTGTTGTAGTGGCTGTTGATCATCTCACATCTTGCAGAGACTATTGATCCAAAAAGGTTTCTTAGTAGATAGGTCTTTGTGTAGATTTGTGTTTATTGATGTAGTGTACATTGAGGACGTAAAGATCACATTGTCTAGTATTGGTTATTGTTGTTTTGGGGGCTTACAGTCACGTCGTTGATTAGATGGATGCTATTCAAGATACTACCGAGTATCATACTAGCACACACTATTGGTACCTTATCTCATAATTTTTTTAACTACCTCCTGCAATGCTCTTAATGATCTCGATAGCTTGGGCCATTGAAAGTGCAAATATTCTAGCATTAGGCTTGCTGGGGATTGCCCACTTTCACATGCTCGGGCACTATTTCTTCTCATACAAGTATTCTCTTCATTGGTTTGGCAACCTTTATGTTGCAAATCATCCATTACTCTTTGACTTAAATTCCTTTACTTGGCTACGTGACTCTCAATAGCAGAGTTATGTCATTGCATGTGTTGTGGGAGAAGTAAAAATGGTCATGTCCAAAGTCTTGACCATGAGTAACAATGTGATCTCTAGAATGACATTTAGGAAATGTTTCCTACTTGGGCTTTCATTTTGTTTCAACATCAAAGGTCAATGAAGATCTATGCAAGAAGAGATTTTTTTCTCTAGGGCCCCGAGTACATTGTGAATTGATACCAAGGCATGTTGGAATGCAAAATCACAGAAGGACAAGAATCCTGAGTGCGATAGCTAAAGACATGTCTGATACATGCTCACATTACATAGACTATTTATCTCCCATGTCTGTTAACATGGTGAATGCCATTCCTTGTTCTATCGGATGGTTCTCAATCAATGCATAGTTATTAGTAGGCAAGTTTTCATCAGGTTGGTATAGGAGGTGAAGGTGAAGGAAGACAAATAGTTTGTTAAGGTCAAAAGATTACCATCACTAAAAGCATGATTGAAAATGCGCTAGGCATTCTTGGAGGCAATTTGCAAGCACGCTTCTTCGAGAAGCACTGGAAGAGAAAAGATATTCTAGATGTATACCTCAATACTTAGATTAATAAAGATGGTTGAGTCAAGCTTTCTAGCTTGTCAACAGACTTCCAAGATGTGCTAAAAAAGACATTGCACTTCTTTCTTGATATTTTTTAATTGTAGTTTAGAGCGGGGCTAGTATGTTGTTGAAAAAGGTTTGCTTGTGTGAAGAATCAATCCTTTCTTCAAACTCAGCAAGACCCATCCTCCAATTGCAACTTCTTTAGCCCGTGACCAATAGAAATACATAGTTGTGTTGTTAGATGAGATAGGAAAGAAAATAGTTGCATATGCTTCATTACATGAAAAGTTGATGATTGTAGTGCCCATACCTGCATACAGATGTCTTTTCTTAAATAATTTATTTCCCTTTTTGAATTTGACATTGGTATTTGCATTTAATCATGGTTATAACTTGGTGGGTTGTGTGAATCCCACAACAAATAAGCGGACTGAATTAGGCAATGAAAGAGACACGGCACAACTGACTCTCCATGTAAGTGTGACATTAAAAGACCCCTTTTTTTTTTTGCATAATGCATCCAATATTTGGTGCATTCTCTTGTGTACTAGATCTCCAACACTAGAGGTGATCTTTTACTAAATGGGAAAAAGGCACATTTCCTTATGATTATCAATTTACGGAGAGAGTTGTGCCGACTCTCTGTCGTACATTATTTATGAAATTTTTTTTGCCCCCCCTTTTCCCATTCTCTTCTCTGTACTTATGCACACAGTCTCGTCGACACCCCATGATCATATGCATTTATATCGCTTGAACATTATTTATATACACATTTATCTACATACTAGCCCTTCTGATCCTTTTGGTTCTGTTTATCATTTGTAGAGTTCATAAGTTCGATTCGAGCTTCATTATTTGATTTATATCTTAGAACCAATCATAAAAATAGACACTATAAAATCGAGTTGAACACATCTTGTGATCGTCAATAACAGGCCTTCTAAAAGCGATTATTTTTAACATGAGATTAACTTTGATGAGTCAAAAGAATCATTTGATAACAATGAAGCACATAAGCTCTTGGATGAAAAGATGAAGGGCGTATCAGTATATGCTTGTAAATTGTTGCGATTTGGGCACAACGTGTCTGTAGATTTATTGAAGGACACAACAAGACATGCAATTTTAGACCAATTCATGGAACAATACCACCATAGGCACGATGCCACTAGTTACAATCAAGAAGGTCACTTATTTTTTCAATAAGCCACTTTATGACTAGAGATTCGGTGCAGGCACAGATCCATTCATGTCTTTGGAATCAAACCATGGCAAGTAAATGGAAAGCATAGTTTCTTTCATGCAGTACGTAGTTGTTTATTGTGTTACTCATGCCTGCATCTATTGTTTTTTACTAGACAAAACATACCTGTAAAACAACGACAACAACAAAGAAGAGCCAGCAACAAAGCGCCAACGTAAGCTGATGAACCAGAGCACATAATTTACAACATCACATGCTTACCGACTAGTAGACAATATATAGGGCACATGAGAAACCTCTCGAGAAGGATCACTCAACATTAAAAAATCCCACCATCAAAGATGGCGATCGATTTTGCAACTCATCAGCCATTCGATGAGAATTTTAAAGTCAAAATTTTGGCCACTTCATAAAATGTAGACAAAGCACACACGTTGGAATGGTATTACATTAAAAAAAACAACACAACTCGACCATTAGGATACAATACTCTCGAGGGGCCATCCTGCAAGGTCTCAAACGTATCATTTTTCAAAAAGAAGAAAGCTAGTATGAATAAACGGATGTATCCTTTTTTGCCTCCAGTATAAGTGGTGTATACATATCAAAATTGTTTTTCTGTGGTTCAGTATAGATTATCATAGTTGCAATATCCATATCTACCATTACAGCAGAGAAATAATGCAAAGATTGTGTTTTGCAAGCACATTGGATATTCACGGCACGTTTATTCTTTTCACGTGTCAAATAATGCGCTCAATGGTGTATACATATATCAAAAGTGTTTTTCCATGGTTCAGTCTAGATTAGATTATCACATTGGATATTCAGTGCACGTTTTGTTAGCACTGCCTTCCAGACAGAGCTATACTTACAGCAAGTTAAGTGAAGTTTTGTGATTATTCTAGTTTTTTTGGGGAAATTTGGAAGCTCTATTTTTTATGAGGGAACTCCCCTTTTAGAGGTGGAAACGTGGGAGGATCTCTGTTTGGTCCCTGCGTTGATATTTCCATGACTTGCTGAGAGCATGGACGACCAAGAGGCACATGCCTATAAGAAGAAAAAGACGCAGCATCTTCTTCTTCCCTACATCCTCTCGCCACCCTCTGTCCCTTCCATCTCCATGCTTCTGATCAGCATCCCTTCTCTGCTCATGCTCCTTCTCCACTTCTTCTTCCCTACATCCTCTTGCCACGCTCTATCCCTTCCATCTCCATGCTTCCGATTAGCATCCCTTCTCTACTCATCCTCCCTCCCCACTTCCCTTCCTCGCCAGCCCCCCCCCGTTCTCTCTTCCCTCGTGCCACCATATATGCAGCTCACACTCGTAGGTACAATTGGGATGGACGACTAATAATCGCTGAAATTTGGAGAAGCTACCAACTTATGACCGGATGAGGAAAAGGCACATTTCACTGCGAATTAAGCCATTTAGAGGCGATGGAGGCAGAGGATCGTGTCCACTTAGTAGATTTTGAACTTGGTCTCGGAGGGCAATGGGCATCGTTCATGCAAGAGATTTCCCAACGTAGTAGAGCATAGATCACCACGGTAGGTTTTGAGTCCTTGGAAAAGCAACTGGCAAGGGAGAATTTGCAACAGTTCGTGAGGGATCTCAACATCACCTCGAGTTTGATGCGGCACAGCTTGACTGACTGATGGCCTCCATGTTTGCACTCCATGAGAAAGGGGCAGTTGCTTTGAATTTTGGATTTGGCCTAAACCTCCAGCTCGCAAATTTCTCTTTGTAGAAGCTCTAACCAATTTTTTGTATCTGATTAAGAGCCTGTCCCTAAAGGTGGTAACGGTGGTGGACAAAGAATACAAGTGTAAGCTTCTCCTCCATCCGTTGTAAGCCCCTCTCTCCGTCCGTCATAAGCCACCTCCTCCATCATAAGACACCCCCTCCGTCCGTCGTTGTAAGCCTTCACCTCCCTTGTTCCTCCTCTCATTCGGGTGTTGCATCATCAATAGCAGTAGCAACCGCATCGCAGGGGAGGCCATCGTTGATCTCTTCATTCTCTCAAGTTGAGAGAGTATCTACAATTTTAAAGGCTCTAAATCGAGCTGCTTTCATGCTAAAGAGCGTGCAACATTTTTTGGATGCAAGGATATATATCTCCTGTGGTAGCTACATCAAAAATCTCACTTGAGACTCTGAAATGCACGAATAAACGCTCTATTGAAGTCTTCCAAAGTGGGTTGCAAGATACAACTAGAGCAGGGCAGGTTCACCCTTGTGTGTATGAGGGGGTCCATGAAATGATGCATCATCTCCCAAAAAGTTCCAAGCCTGCATTGGTAAATGAAAGAAAGAGAAGTTGAGCATGTAAATAAGACAGTGAGACGTACAAATATAGCCTAGCAGCACACATGACCGAATAAGTTCAACATACAAAGATGCAGTTCGATGCATTAAAAAGATGTGAATCTTGCTCCATTGGATGCCCCTAATGTGGGAAGAAAGTCGCACGATGAATTGCAAGCTTGGTGCCGACACGGTGGCAAAATGAAAGAGAAACTTTGAACAAATAACAGAGTGGCTACTTACAAGTAGAAATTCCTGGAAAAGCAGGGATACCTAAGAGGGCATTCCCACGTAAGGGAAATGTACGCCCATAGTTTGCACAGATAGGCAAAGAATAGTCTATTTGCAAGATTTTCGCCTTCCTCTTCGGATTGTTGGAAGCACCTGTTAACATTGACAATTAGAGTGAAGTGAAGATAGGGAGGAGTCGATTTCGGGGGGTTTTAGCCAGTCTGCAACCTCTGTCTTGCTCCAACAGTCCGACAAAATATGGCATTTATTGCATCAAAGCAACTACTATATTGCATGGAGCTGTTCCCACGAGGTCACTGCTATGTTTCAGCCAAAGTTCGCGATTCTTCACGGGAATGTGTTCTAAGGAAAGAAGTGATAGACAAGCTACAAAGGGAAATGTGCATGATGTCATTGTTATTGAGGATGATGACGATCATGATTAGGTTAGGAATCGTGATGCTGTTATTGAGGATGATGATGATGATGATGATGAGGCTAGGAATCGTGTTGATCGGGATGAACATTGTGATGTGGATTTTGATAGTGATGCTAACCCAACTGCTGACGACTCAAGTGCTTCTGCTTCAAAGCTTTCAGATAGCTCTGATGAAGAGGATTCCTTGTCATGGAACCTGGCCCAAGTAGGATGTCTTGGCATACGCCTAATAAGAGGCCTGCATATAATCAGTTTGACTCAAGTGAAATGAGAAGCGCATCAAGCAGCTCATCTGACTGTGCAATAATTGAGGATCCAAATGGAAAATTTTGGCAAGATAGGGAGGAAGCTGCACTTTGGAATCTTGTGAGCATGCACATAGCTATAGAGTTGAAAGTGAAGGGAGTACAAGTGCGTCAAATTATGCCAACAGCCATGGGCAGTGTAGTGCAAATGGAAAACAAAAAGGCTATGGTCAACAGAATGTGTTCACAACACCAAAATAATCAAAGTCTTGTCAGTCTGGTCCTTCAATCCCAGTGCCTATTGTGGGTTCCACATCTCAGGAGGAGACAGAAGCAATGCTTGTTGCACTTGACTAGCAACATTCAAACCATGACTGTCCTGATGCCAGACCAGAAGGAGCAGTAACCTTAGCTCGTGAGGAAACTTCTTGGAAATATATCCAGTACTTTAGGCAATGATGCAGAGTCTTCTGACGAGAGAGCAAATGGTTTTCTTTCAAACATTATTATTGAAGGCAATACTGAGGACGTATTTGGTAGCAAGTCATCACAACTAGAGGCTTGTGATGTGCCACCATTGGTGGATGATAACATGCCAGAAAGGAAACATGTTGACACAGTTGTAAATCCAATGGTTGATGGTAATTTAGTTGTGGACAGAGAAAGACTGAAACAAACTGAAGAGTTCCAACATGCAATTGAGGAAGAACGGGCAAGGCGGCAACCGGAGCTGCAAAGGCAGGTTAGAGATACTTGATCAGACCTTTTTAAAAGTTTTTCTTAAGGTCTGTTGCATAGGGAGTTGGTTAGAAGTATGAGTCTTTCCATAATTTCTCGTACAATTTTTACATGCATGCCTAGTTGTGCTGGCATATTCATGATGTTTTTTCAAGTTTGACTGTAGATGTTTGCCAATGCAAAGTCAGACAGCATGTCTGTATTTACTAACTTGTTGGGTCACATTTAACATTGCATTTACTTGGACTCCACTCTTGCTCATAAGCCTTTAGTTTGCTAAAGTTTATTGTATTTTCATCTCTCAGTCTTAACCAAAAATGTGCTCTTGCATGGATGCTTTTCCTTCACGATCTCAATCTGATGATGAAGTTGTAATTCTCGTAGAGCAACTATAGACCCAAATCTCACACCTAGTGCTGAAAACCCGCACTCAATTGAAGCTGTCCTGCATTATCAACACAGCCCAGGTGATTGTTTATTTGATACAATAAAGTACTTAGTCGATACTATCGGACTCAAATATTATCGATGTTGCTTCAGCCTGAATTCTTAAAATATTTCTCTTTTGATGCATGTTCTCGATGCAAATAAGATTCAAAATCAGTAGTAGAGATGCCACATGGGATGCAAGATCGAAGGATGATATTCCATATGGCTGTAGTCCATGACACAATATTATTTAGGTTGTGACCAAGGCTGAGTTATGAGCTCTTGTGAGCGTAGTCTTATTCATGTATTTGTTGGGCTTCAATTCTCAAAAGGTGCAAATCTTTGCACATCACCAAGGCAATAATAAAACACTACCCTTGACATTTGCAAGGAGGATCGGGTCTTGATGGACCTTGTGTCGTCTCATGTTTATATTTTTTTCGTTTTTTTTTTCTCTTTATGATATTTTCATTAAATGGTAGGATCCAAGTTTCATTTTAAGATTGTAGTTATGTGCTCCATGACAAAAAAAGGAACTTTAAAATATAGAGAACTATCACTGACAATGTACGGTTCTTTCAAGGTTAAGTAGAGGCCACCCACTTTGAAGTAGCGGCTATCCACTTTGAAGTAACCTTGCATTTTTCAACTACATGGATGCATAAATTGTCCTTAAATTTCTTTTTGATAGAGCCTTAATTGATAGACCCTGATAAGCCAAAGCTAGTGCTTTTGTGCGTACATGCACTCTTGTTAAAAAGGTCCCACACACATTGTTGCCAAGTGGCCCCCTTCATTTTAATTCTCTCTCTCTCTCTCTCTCTCTCTCTCTCTCTCTCTCTCTCACACACACACACTCACTCACTTACACACACTTTTTGGCCCTGCAAGGGGCCTTGTTGGTTTTGTAGTGGAGATAGTCATGTTGACTATTTAGTGGCTAATTAGTTTATTAATTAGAGGTTTAGAGGTATGTGAGTTAGTAGTTGTGTGATATGCATGGAGTTAGTGCGTGTGTTAGTTTATGGTAGGTTTAGGGACTGTGGTTAGTTTAGATGTTAGTGTAGTTAGGGTTACCATAGTTAGGTCATATAACAGCTCACCTTTTCTCTTCTCATTTCTCTTCCTCTCACGATGTAGTCGGCGGCACCCTTTGTCTTCACTCTATTCATGCTCCTCTGCTCCTCTGATGTTCCTTTGCTCCTCTCATGATGCAGTTGGCGGCGGCCCTTGTCTTCCTCTCTCAATTTTCCTTTGCTACTCTGCCTCCCTCTAGATTCTAGCTCGACAACGCCCGTTGCCTCTACCGTTTCTCACTGACTCGCCTTGTTCCTCCTCTCTATCTCACCATCTTTTGGAGGGTCCATGGAAGGTAGGACCTGCGGCATCGTGATCGACGGACTCCATGAATGGTGGCTTCTGCTGCTTTCTGAGAAATCTGTTGCATGTGGAACATTCCCTGTTCTCGGTCTGCAGATTGGTGTATTCATGCGTGGCACTTCTGGTCTTTGCTTCAATGCCTTGTGCATTTAGTGGAGGCGCAGGAGTTTATGGGCCCACTTCGTTCTCACAACGTTGGACTGCAGAGTGCGAGGCATCATGCACTTCAACGATCTGCGTCCTCACCTGAAGGCTGATTTCGTTTCCGAAGCTTCCTCTGCAGATTTGATTAGTGTGATTTATTTAACCTCTTTTATAAAGATCGATTTATTACTGACATGTCTGACTGTGCACGTATAATGCTGCCTTTTCGTGAACGTGTATCTACATGCTATCATTGTGGTCACAATTTACGACGGAATTATGTAAAAAATGCTGCGTCTTTGGGTTATTTAGGAGATTGCTAGTCTTTGCTTATCTGTTGAAAAGTCCATCCGACTGAGTACCTTGCCTCATGCTGTTCGCAGGCGTTAACTCTGGAGATCTCCTTTATTCGCGAATCTCTTCTGCTTTTATAGTCGACATGCTATCTGACAGACTCTCTTTAGTTCTTTGCTAAACATTCTCCAACTGTTTCTTTCGAACAGCATGTAACTAAGTTCAGCCATCTCTACTGCTTATGCATCGTTTAGCAACTAAATGTCCTAGTTCAATTATTTTCGAATGGTTAGTTCTATACATGCCCTCCTCATGGGCATGCATGCTATAACGTGGACTTCTCTGAAATTCCTATAAATATCGAGTTTGCTGAAGTTTTCTCCACTCATAGCTTATGTTTGATTCATTATATCGACGTTGACATGGCTGAGTGTGAAGGTCTGTGCTCATGCTTCGTATTTTGCTTCAGTTTGTAGGATAAGGTCTCTTAGTAGACATTTTGCCTATATATTTCATTCTTTCTGGTTATCTAAAGCGCTTATTACAGCTCCTCATGCTGCGATAAGTTCTTTCAACAGTTTGATAGTTCGTTACTTCATCTTTACTATTCTTTAACATCATATATCTCTTTCAATAGTTTCATAGTTCGTTACTTCATCCTTACCTTTGTTTCATAGCACATATAAAGCTTCTTCTGGGTGTTAGTAGTGGCCGAACAATGCTTCAAGCACTCTGAAAATTATGGTTGTCTTACGTGCAGGGATCTATGTATTTTCTTCAACAGTATTAATAATATTTACGAAGCAAATCGTGCATTTTGAAAGTTGTTAACATACTAACTTTGATATTTGAGATGCACAGGCATTTCAGATGTTTTTCAAATCCTTATTTGCATAAGTTTGTTAAATTTTAAAAGATTATAACCCAGTGAACAATGTAAACTGGCAAAACTGACTGTAGACAGTGTAAACTGGCAAAACTGGCATTTGTTTCTCTGTAATAGTCAGTTGACAGATAAATCTGGTAGTACTGGCAGTTTGAAAGTGTTTCAGATTTGTATTTCCCTTTGCAGTTTAAATTTCATGTTTTAAAGTTTACATTGAGCATTTGAAGTTAAAGTTATTTCAATATTTCAATGATGTTTGAAAGAAAGAAACAGGATCAGTTTGAAGGCAAAAAATAACAGAATGGATGTACAAGAAAATATAATTTCATTTAAATAGTTTTTTAAGTTGTACACTGTTTTTCTAGCAGATCAGGTTTCAGTTGAGAAGAAAGCAACACCTTTATTGATCAATGATTCCTCCCCTATTGCAAGTCAGAATACCAGTCCATTTGTATTGCATGGTGTCACAAGTCTTTTGGTTGCATCCCCTCCCCCTTCTATGAGAGGTTCTCCTAACTATAGGCAGTTTGCAAAAAGGTCTTTCCTTGATAAGGTATCCAATGAAGATAAGAAATAAAAAACCCTTAACTTTGTAGGTGAAACCTCCAATCCTGTTTTCCTTGTAGACCTCTTGCCCCCTATAGGTTCTCCACTAGAGTGGAATGAAGATGAGAAACCTTTTCCAATATTGCCTCTTACCAACTGCCCGTTGTTTGTTCGAGAGATAGATCTTTGTATTAAGAATGGAGTTTTTGAAGGCAAAGTTTTGAACAAGTATGGTACTTATATGTTGCAAAAGGTCACATATTCAAAAGCTCTCAAAGTTGACCTGGTAGACAGAAAGGGTATTGGATGCATAACTTTGCATATAGATGAAGTTTACTTCATCGGTTTTATCAAGACTTTGAATGTTGGGGATTGTGTCCGTGTGGTTAATTTCTCTGTGTGTGAAGAATGTGAGGAACGATGGAGGGACTTCAGATTATACTTTGACATTTGATCCCTCTACTCATCTCCTAGCTTACTTTTTGGAGCAATAGAAGGTCAGACTATTTAAAGGTTGCAGAACATTTTAAAACCTTTGGAGAATGTCAATTTGTGTTACGAAATGTTGGTGTTAAGCGCAATACACAGCCTATTGCTCTTAATATGTTAGATGTTACAATTATAGCACCAATCAAGGATCCTTCTGTGGCAGCTAAGTTGTCAAGGGTTTTTCTTACCCATATTTAGCAAATTGGGTATGGCAACCAAGTTTGTAACATTGCAACATGCCATTTGCTGATACCTCTTTTCATTACATTCTGAGTCATCCACAAATATAAGGAAAGTCAATGTAAAAGTCAGATGTATATTAATCTATGCTGTTACAATAGATTATTTCATATTGTTTGGCATACAAATAAAAAACAATATGTTTGAAGACAGCTATTTTTATGAGATTTTAGTTTCTCTTTTTGCAGGTAATAGAATCTTTGATAGTACATGGAGTTAATTCTACTCTTTATGAGTCTGTTTGTGGGGTTTGTAAGGAGGGAAAAATATCTAGACAATTGGATAAGGTGTTTTGTATGTCTTGTGACAAACATACAACCCTTTTGAAGATACCAAAACTCAAAGGTGTGATTACTATAGTTGATGGTGCAGAAATAGAAGTCACACTGAAAGATGCCATAGTAGACAAAGTGTTACAGCTACCTTATCTTCAAATGGATACAAGACAAACGACGACATTGTGATGTGACATTTAAAACAAAATTTTCTCATGTTTGCAAGGAGCGTTGCTACTTTATTGCAAGAAACAAGCTTCTGAAGTATTTCACACCTACACAAATTCATGAAGTCTCTATATGATATTGAAGTAAGGATTGTTTCACCACATATAGCATTTACATAAATAAGAGAACTATCTTTTGATGGACAATTAGGAATAAAAGGTAGTATAGTGAATGTCATGGCTGATACTAGAAAAATACAAAACATATTGCCACGATTCGTGGATGGAGAGGCTAACATGTTAATTGGAATTTTAAAAAACTGGAATATAAGTCATTATATATGATTGGACATGTTTGACCAAATATTTTAATGAGTGCAATGTTTAAATTGATCAACACTTCATTATACAAATCTAACAGCATTGTTATAAATAATGAATGTACAATCATTTATACATGTTAAAACAACAACAAACTTATAAAGATGAAACAAATTACCAAGAGATAGAAAATAGTATCGAGAAGGACATTAAAATAGACACATTAATTCACAATCTCACCTCATCGGAACAAGTATTAGATTATCAAACCACAATTCAATTCGTTGCACCGTGTGAGAATAATAGACCATTGGGACTATTCCAAGATAAGCATAGTGAAGAGCTTAACTTCCCAACACTATTTTTTGGATCTCCAAGAATGAATGGAAACCAAAAATTAACTTACATTGACATAGTGAAATGGGAACTTACACACAAATCTTTGAAATTTAGACAAAACATTCCCAATCTCTTCTTTAAGTCAATCAAAGTACTTATTAAACAAGTAATGCAATCCATTTGGGTTCGCTTGCACAAAGGTACTCTACACAACCAACATCTCATAACTAAGGATGTTAGAGGAAACACTAACATTGAAAGGATTCTTAAGTCACACATAGGGTATCGTGACTTTGAATCACTTAGAACATCTCCAGATTACAAAGAGAAATTATGCAAAGAAGCATTTGCAATGATGCGTCAATTGGGTCCACCAATCTTTTTCATAACTTTCTCATGAGTTGAACGATTATGGAACCCACTTGTGGGTTGCCTTCAAATAATATATAGCACCAACTCATAGCATCACAATGAACATAAAAAAGCAGCAAATGTAAGATGCCTAATCCAAGAGAACCTGATAGTTTGTGCAAGGTATTGCAACCATAAACTTCGACAAATGATCAACACAATTAAGAAAGACAAAGTAATACTAGGAAACATTACTGATTACTTCTTTGTCACAGAGTTTCAAAGTAGAGGTAGCTAGCATGAGCACGGTTTGCTTTGGGTTGACGATGCTCCTATATATGAACAACATAAAGAGGACGTTGTGTGCAATTTCGTTGATATATACATTACATGCGATAAGGATTTGCTCAACAACAACATGAAGGACATTCAAACACATAAACACACATCAACATGCTCCCAAAAAAACAACACACAATGCCGTTTTAACTTCCTAAGCCTCCAATGCATAAAACCATGTTACTTTTGCCATTTGAAGGCCCTGTTGCAGCAACATACAATTTGTCTTATCGAAAGTAAGACACATTTGATGAAATATCTATTGTGGGTAAACGTACAATGGACTTTGTAGATCTTCGCATGAGAGCATTAAAGCACAATTACGAAGACTATTTTGGAGATGTTGACTTAATTACATGTGGTGATTTCTACCAGGCCAAGCCTGTGAAAGACGCATGGGTTTTCAAGGAAAACCAAGAAATAATTGAAAATTTGGCAAATGCATACTGGACAACCATGATACATTGTTTTGAATTGGAAAAAACAATGAGACAAAATGACAATGAATTCATAAACACTCTCAACTCCTTTAGAAAGTGCACACACACTTAACAACAAATTGACTATTTAAACGAAAAATGTTTTTGACAACCGCCCCAGGACCACACATTCCCGCACCTTTTCTATACAAACTTATAAATGAATGAACACAATGATGCACTTCTCCAAATGGTGAATGGAACAACATACACATTAGAAGCAATCGATAATTTCAACGAGTCAGTTTGCAAAACAAGAAAAATTATGGATGAGATCCAAAGGCAACTGATGGCCTCAGAACAACCATACACATCAAGAAAGGCATGCTTATAGAACTTTGTTCAGGCAAGCTAGACCAACATGATGGACTTGTCAATGGAGCAGATGGAGTCTTTGAAGGAGTAATAAAGATAAATAAAAAAGACATAGTATGGATAAAGTTTGAAAATCCCAATGTGGGAAAAAAAGCAAGATTGAATAACCAAGGAGCTTACATAAATGACATACATCCAAGTTGGACTCCAACACACAGAATTGCAAAAGAAGTACAAATAGGCCCATCAAGAACAAGCATTCTAATAAGGGAACAATTAGAGGTCACGGATTGGCATACGCTGCACTTTCCAGGGTTAAGGAGATTGAAAACCTTTACTTGATAGAACCAATTAAAAACGAAAACTTCCACGTGGACAAAGATGTTGTGGAAGAGATGCAAAGACTCAATACAACAAAAAGATGGAAAACAATAAAAGAAGAGAACAAACCACAATATGATTTCAACATAAACATCCAATCTCTAAATACAAGATCACTCCAAAAATACAAAGCTGATATCGCAAACACAAAACAACTTGTGCAATGTGACGTCCTATGCCTACAAGAAACTAGAACAAATCAATTTGAAACAACAACATTCAACACATTTAAATCTGTACATCTCTTATCATCATTCAGATCATGCATTGTACTAAACAACACCACCCACTTGAAACAACAAAAAAAACACCAAAACAATGGAATAGAAATCATAGGGGTTCTTATTAACAAATGTAATGTAGACTACCTCATTGTAGCAATTTACAGACCACCAACATCAAATATATCTATATTTTTAAAAAATTTAGAAGATATACTAAATCATAACATGTATAACCCAATATATAAAATATTTATAGGTGACTATAACATCAACATGAAAATAACAACAACAACATCATCAAGATTACTACACATTATGCAAAAAAACAATTTCAAAATGCATATTACAGAACCAACTACAATATACGGGAGTACTTTGGATCACATATGGACAAACATACCAATTGATAATTTAAACTATGGAACATCTTATGCTTACTGGTCAGACCACTCCATTACATACCTGTTCACGTAAGATATCATGAACATCAACCAATCAATTGTCATAAACTTCCATATGCAGGGCCTATGTGTCATTGACACCTTGTTTTTAAAAAGAAGTATCTATCTATCTCTCTCTCTCTCTCTCTCTCTCTCTCTCACACACACACACACACACAGACTTTGCAAATCTCTTTGCAGTTGCAAGTGGTTGCATCATCCATTCATCTAGACAATCGTTTGCATCTTGGAAGAACTTAAGGCAATGCCCTTGTACTCACCCACTTGTTCTTTTCAGGTGAGTGATAATGGTGTATACATGTGTTTTTGCATGGTTCTTTTGGTTTTGTCACACCACCACCTCGGTCGGAAGCTCTTAGGGAAATGCCCGGGGGAGGCATTTCCTGGCCAAGAAGTGATCGGGAATCCGCGAGCGACTGAGAGGCCACGATTTTTGGCCACTTTGGAAATGCCGACCTCGGGCATTTCCCAGGTGTCGAGGTTTCGAGGGAGGGCGCACATGGCGACGGGAGTGGTTGAACTAACACGTGTCATTTTACACGCTGTGGCTGTTTGAAACCAAAAGGGGATTTCTTCCACACACAAAGTCACCACTTAATCAATTGGAGAAGAACACAATCACACCATGAAAGCGACGGCAGACTAGGTACTATCTCTCCCCCCTAGATGAGTGGCTCACGCTTCCTCATCTAGAGTATTTATGATATTTCATAAAAGCACCAAGGAGCCAAAATTATCCCCCTCATCCAAAAATGAGGGATTTGCTTTACATAGCCATCTTAGGGCCCAAAAATGAATTATGTCCACTACATAATATATTGCTCAAACTTGCAATAATAAAAGAAATACAAAATTAGCCCATGGCCATATATAATGCGCTATGTGACACCTCGATCGGTACCCTCGCACTAACTCCAATCCTCGCTATGAGTTCTATCACCTGTACTCAAGCCGCCAATTACATTAGTTATTAATAATCGATTGAATGAATCACCGAATCAACCGATCCCAACATAACCGCGCTCAAAGCACAATAATCAAGCACAACACCAATAACACTAATGACATCAGTATTAACATGGAATCACCCACAATACCGACCATCTATAATGGCAAAACACAAGCTAGTCAAGCATCCCCAACTAACCACACAAAGTATCCACTAGGACCCCCGTCGCGGCCAATGTGCTCCTATGGAGTACTTTGCCATAGTCACACTTGACTAAAGCGATAATATCCAAAGCAAGATATATCAGAAAATATATCATATCCAAAATAGTACTATTTGTAACCTAACATGTTGAGATAAAGCATAAATGTGGAGATATGGAAATACTTGGAGATGTCATGCCCTATAATACTCATTGCAGATTGTTTCAGTGGGCAGATAGCACTTGATTTCACACACATGCCACCATTGTAAAGCCTATTCAACTATTGAGCATGCCTTATGAATATAATTCATCTTGTTTTGTAAGTGCAACATTTTATCTAACAAAGTAAATACTTCGAATCTCGATCAGACACTATAATCTTTGGCAAGCCACGATGAACAAAGATAAGCTTGATGAATAAATGTGCATCTTGCTGAGCTGTTAAGGTCTTCTTGCATGGGATGAAATAAGCTTGCTTACTAAAGCGATCTATTATCGTCCAAATCATATCATTTTGATTCGTTATAGTAGGAAAACCTGTTATGTAATCCATACATATTTGTTCCCGAGGTTGCATAAGAATAGGCAAATGCATAAGCAATCCTGGGGTCTTTCCTTTGTAACTCTTGATCTTCTAACAAGTGATGCATTCGGCTACAAACTTAGCCACATATTTCTTATAGTAGGCCAATGAAATTCTCTTGCTATCACTTGTAAAGTGGCAGTCACTCCCCTATGTCCCATATATGGTGGTTGGTGCATTTCCTCCATTACAATTTGTCTAAAGGGTCGAGTGATGCATAATTTCTTTTGATAAAAGAGGTATCCATCATTGCATGAATAGTCCAACATAGGATTCCAATTGTTGTTCTCTAATTTGTTCCATATATCAGAAAAGTCTGGATCCCCTTGATAAGAATTCTTCATACCTTCAAAAGGCTGGGTCTCTACAGCAGTGATGTGATTAATACTTGGCTTTCTGCTAAGAGCATTATCAACTACATTCTCTTTTCCAAGTTGATACTGAATCATGGGCTGAAAACTCTATATAAATGATGCCCACTTGATGTGCCTATCGGATATTAGTGGCTAAGTCAACAAATGCTCGATACTTTGCTGATCGGTTTTGATAAGAAACTTAGCTCCCATCAAATAATGTTTCCACATTCATAAGGCATGCACAACAGCGGTTAATTCTTTATCATATGTACTGTAATTGCATTCCGCTGGTTTTAATTTTTGGCTCTCATATGCTATTGGATGTCCACCTTGCATAAGTACGGCTCCAACTCCATATCCACTAGCATCGGTTACAACTACAAAGAATGGTCTAGAGAAATCAGGTAATTGCAACATAGGAGCTTGTGTGAGAGCTTCTTTCAAAGCTGTAAAAGATTTATCTTGACGCTCAGTTCATAAGAAATGCTTTGCTTTTATAAGAAGGTCTGTCAATGGATGTGCAATGTATGCGAAATTCTTGACAAACTTTCTATAAATGCTACACAATCCCAAGAATGATCTTAATTCATGTATATCTCGAGGTTTAGGCCATGTGACTATGCACTCAATCTTCTTTGGATCTACTCGAATCCCATCGACGGATACAATGTGACCCAAATACTCTATCTAATCTTGAAAGAAACTGCTCTTTTCAGGGTTTATGTACAATTGATTTTCTTTCAAGAGTGAAAAGACTAGCTTCAGATGTTCCTTATGCTCCTCAACGTCTCTGCTAAACACCAGAATATCATCAAAAAATACTACCACACAACCTTGGTGTTTTAGAAAGATTCGGTTCATCATTCTACTAAAAGTAGCTGGAGCATTAGTTAGCCCAAAAGGCATAACTAGGGACTCATAATGTCCCGTTTGAGTTCTAAAGGCAGTCTTGTATATATCATCTTCTACCATACGAACTTGATGATAGCTGGATTTAAGATCTATCTTACTGAAGACCTTGGCCCCTTTCAATTTGTCCAAAAGATCATCAATCCTAGGGATTGGATATTTGTTCTTCACTGTGATTTTGTTCAGTGCACGATAGTCTATGCACATTCGGTAGGTTCCATTTTTCTTTTTGACTAATAAGATAGGTGCTCCATAAGGAGAAATGCTGGGTCTTATCAATCCTCTCTCTATCAATTCCTCCACTTGCTTTTGAATTTCCTTTTGTTCTAGCTGGTTGACTCTGTACGGAGCTTTGCAAGGTGGAGTATTGCCCGATAGGATTTCTATCCTATGATCTTCAGGTCAAGAATATGGTAGTCCAGGTGGTAAATCTTCTAAGAAACAATCAAAAATTTGAGAAAGAAACTTTTGGTATGTAGGCTTAGTGTTTGGTTGAGTAGCCGTTACCGTATTCACCAAAATTAGATATGTCTTCTCACATTTTTTATTTGCTCTTTTGGCTTGTGTGTGGTTGAGTAAAGGACTAATCTCAGGTTTCATGGAGCTTTTTAGACATATTTCTTGTCTGTCCTTCTCAAACAACATCTGATGTGAATCATAGTCTATCTTAGGATTGTACTGATGTCTCCATGGCATTCCTAAGATGATGTCCACTCCCTGTAGGGGTGCCACTAGAAAGTCTCGTGTATCCTTGTAGGGTTTGATTGTGATTTCAAGATTCTTAACTTCTCTAATACAATTGTACTTTGTTTTGGTAAAAGCAGCTTTGACCTTATAGTTAGATGGGAAAGACTCTAGGTTTAGCTTTGTTAAGGTTCTTTCCGAAATGACATCATGAGTACTACCATCATCATGCAGAATAACAACCTCTTTGCCATTAATGAAACCTTTCATCTTTAGAAGAGCATGACAATTATACTTACCTCCCTCTTGCTTAGCTGCTTCGTCGTCAATCATGTGCACTTTCGCCGTCCGGGTCTTCTTTCTTTCAGGACACTCAGTGGCTATGTGTCCAACCTTGTTGCACTTGAAACACCTTATTTCTTTCTTTGGAAAATTCCCACTGTTTGGCTTCGAAGAAGAATCTGTCTTCTGTGGAGCAAAACCATTTTTAGATTTAAAGAAAGCCTTTTTATCAAATCTCTTTTTCTTATGGAAAGGTACATGCCATTCTGAATCTTTCCCTTCTTTTGGGATCCCATTGTTCCTTTCACAATTCATTGCAAGAGAAATTGTTGAGCTCAGTGAGCGAGGATGAAACATGTTAATCTCGGCTCTCAATTTAGGCTTTAGACCTGCCACATACTTTTTGCGTTGATCTCGCTCATTAACTTTCTCTAAGGACTGTAATTGGATCAACGTTTGCCAAAATCTATCAGTATATGTGGAGATCGTTTCCTTATCAAACTGCCTGAAAGTATCCCACTGTTGTCTAGCTTTTGCTTTGAAATGTGAGGGAAGAAAATCTCTCTTGATGAGCTTTTGAAAAGATTTCCAAGATTTTGGTCGCCTTTTACTATGCTTAGTGATGTTCCACCAAAGTGTAGCACTCTCTACTAAATGATTTGCATCACATTTAATCTTATCTTTTTCAGAGAATTTCTCCATTGAAAAAATAATCTAGCTAACTGATCCAAGATAAGACAAAAAGTGCCTATAGGGAAGAGAAACCAACAACACTTCTTGAATAGCCAAAAAGTGGTAGCAAAGAACAATCATGGAAGATATTGCCTCATCAAAACAATTAGTGAAAGACAAAGTTCTAAAAGATAGATAGTGAAGAAACTATGTAAGATGTTTAAAACAAAAAAAGAGTTATGAGAAGCAACCTAGAGGTAGGAGCATCAAGTAGAACACCATTATTTCGATGTATCAATTTGCTTGCTAACTACCACCACAAAATACTTTCTTAACACCACAACTTCACTCCCTTCTTTTTTCTTAACACCACCACAATGTCACTCTTTCCTTTTTCTTTCACAAAACAAAGAACTTTCTATTAATTCTTGAAAAACAACCATACAAATTATCAATCCATGTGGCGCTAATCATGGGAACATTTAAAGGGGACAAATTGGTTATCAGCCAACATCTTTTCAAGGAACCCAGATCACTACCTAGGGAATCTCTAGAAGCACTATGCGACACCTCGATCGGTACCCTCACACTAACTCCAATCCTCGCTATGAGTTCCATGACCTGTACTCAAGCCGCCAATTACATTAGTTATTAACAATCGATTGAATGAATCACCGAATCAACCGATCCCAACATAACCGCGCTCAAAGCACAATAATCAAGCACAACACCAATAACACTAACGACATCAGTATTAACATGGAATCACCCACAATACTGACCATCTAGCATGGCAAAACACAAGCTAGTTAGGCGTCCCCAACTAACCACAAAAAGTATCCACTAGGACCCCCGCCGCGTCCGATGCGCTCCTATGGAGTACTTTGCAATAGTCACACTTGACTAAAGTAATAATATCCAAAGCAAGATATATCAGAAAATATAATTTCCGTAACACTGTTGGCATGTAGTGGTGCATTTATTGCGATGGTGTGCTGGGTTTGTGTGAGTGTGTGCGTTGTTTTCGAGGTTTAATCTCCGTGTTCGTTGGCTATGGCTGGGATTTCTGAGAGTCCTTCTTTCTCGCTTGGTGTGGACGATGTAGTCATCTATTCTGCTGATGGTCATGACGGCGTTGTTCCTGTTCGTGATGTTTTTGAGGATTCCTTGGTTGTGTGTTTAGATGAGGGGGATGATCTGTGTGAGTTTAGGAGTTTACAGGTCATTGCATGTGGTGTTGCAGAAGATTTTCGGGATCGTGGAGGCGGTGTTGTAGGTTGGTTTCGTGATTTTACATTCCGAGATTCGGGTATTGGTTTGCTTGGTTTGATTTCTGATTGTTTGGAGTTTGCTGTAGGTGATAAGAATGTCGGTTCTGGTGCTGTGGCATCTATTGTCGATTTCATTCCTTTGGATCCAAGTTTGGAAAGTGAGGCGGATCAAGGTGGACCTAATCGTTCGTTTGAGAAGGATAATTGGGCAAGGAGGAGGTTTGATAGCTGGCGTGCTCTTGAGGGTCTTGACACTTTTGTTCGGATAGAGGGGTTGGATTTGAGGGTTTTTGCCGACTTGTTGAGTTGCTTTATTCTGCAAGTTTGTAAAAAGAAAGGGGAGGGTGCGGGCTTTATCCCTTCTACACTTGTTGCTTTGTTTAAAGCTTTCAACTGAATCATTTGTAGGAATCAAGATCGTCGGGTTGCAAGTACTTGTGTTGTGGAGGTGCCCTTCGATATTTTCAAGAATCCGTTGTTTGGGAAAGCTTGTTCATCATTGATGAGTGCTATGAACCAGTCTGTTCATGTTGAAGGCTTAAAAACTATGAAAAAAAGTGATGTTGTTGGGCTGAAGGACGAGTTGCTGGTACTGAGTTATGTGGATTTCTCGCCTTTTCATCCTCGCATGTTGTAGAAGCGATTCGCATTGCGTGGGGGAAACAAGCTATATTCTATCCAATGTGCACAGTTTGTTCGTGGGCGTGATACTTTTGGGGAGTCTCTACAGTAAGTGTATCGCTTTAGCACTCGTATGGAATTTTCTATGTATTTTGTGTATTCTAATGTTTCTATATGTTTTGCAGGTTTGATGAGCGTTTGACTAAGAACCATGCTATGACTCTGAGTAGGTACAAAGCAGAGCATCTACGTAAGCCGTTGAAGAGCTATGATTTCATGTTCACTTTTGATCAGTTGATGAAGCATATGCGCGGGATTGTTTTTGGTGATGAAAATCTGGTTTATGCATTTTTGCAGCCTATCGATAAGCCAAGATCGGTTGTAAGTAAATGGTGTTTATAGTTTTTGTTTTGTTTGTTTGTTATGTTGTTTGTTGTTCTAATGTTTGTCTATGTTTTCTTGCAAGTTTGGTATAATCGCAACATGGTGGGTGTGAAAACCTTGAAGGGTCTGGTTGCATGCATGCTTGGTAATGTTGGTGGTGCTGAAAAGGGGACATTCACCAACAAAAGTCTTCGTTCTACTGCTTTCACTCGTCTGTCTTTTGCCCATGGTCCGTCTAAAATTGCAACGAAATTTTATGGGCACCGATGCATTTCTTCATTGCAGAAGTATGATGCTATAGAGGATGTACAGCTTTGTATGTGCGAGAGTTTGATCGAGCAGCTTTATGATGAGAATGGAAAGAGGAGGTGCTATGAAGCTGTTCTTGGCGAGTTTATGGAGGATTATGCTTGTGTTGTTGATGGTGTTTCAGTTCCTAGTCTTGCTGAGAAGGTTTCTTCGTCTGTTGTAATGGTTCTTCCGGATGGTGGTTGTTGTTATTTGTTCAACTAGTCTGCTGATGGCTTCTGGTATTTCGGCTGGTGGTTCTACTAGTGCGGCTTCTGTTGTTTCCTGTGGTTCATGTCCACCAGTTGGGGTTGATGTTCGTGATGTTTCTATTGCTGTCGATATTGGTTCCGTTAGAGGTTTTCGTGGTGCAGTTTCTCATACTGCTGGTGCTGTTGGTTATGGTGTTGGATTCAGGGTACCTGTTTCTGTTGCGGCTGCTTCTCCTGTTGGTGGAGTTGCTCCTCCTTGTTCTCTGATGGATCTTTCTTCGGGTTCGCCTGTTGCAGATGTTGGTGCTATTAAAAGTTTCAAAGATGTTTCTGACTTCAAGGAGGCGCTGCATGAAGACGAGGGTTTTTAGAAAGAGATGGTTCGTTGTGTTCCTGAAGACTTGGGCGCTTCTGTCAGTGGATTTTGTGGCAATCGTAGTTTGACTATGTCTGGATCTTTCAAAGGATGTGTGTGTAATTTTTATGGAGGTAATCCGGTTGTGGATGAGAAGAAATGATATGGCGACGTTATTCCCCCTGGTTGGGGTTTGAGTTGAGTTGTATGGGTTGGGTTTATCTGCCGTAGCATGTTATATTTCTCTAAATAAAAGTTGTCATAGCTACTTTTATATGAATAATTTTATCAGAGTTTTAATACGTGGCATGTTTTAAGTGGTTGTTTTTTTAACGGAATGCTTACGTGTTAAGTGGAAGTTGTTCGAGTTCCTTTATATATTTGTTTAAACAGATGAGTTGTTTCTTTTAATTTCCGGGAGTAGAGTACGTAGGGTGGATAATTAGTTTTCCTATTTATAGAAACCTTTAATCCAACGGTCGGGATTAATCTTCTCCCTTCCTCGGACCTTGACGGTACTGAGTTTTTATCATCTCTTGATGCTGCGCTTTCTCCGCTCGTCGACACCATACCTTTTCTCTCTTTTTCGTGTTCATTGCCGGTAGGATCTCCTTTTCTCTCTCCAATTTCTCTTTCGCTTGATGATTGAGCAGCTAAAAGTTTTTTAATGAGAGATTTTTTCTGCGGTGCATAGAGCAGACATCTTAGATGCAATTCATCGACCGCTCCTTGGAGTTTTTGTCCGCAACATCCCGTCACTTATTTGGTGAACCGCATTCTAAGTTTATGATCTTTTTTCAGAGGCATGGCGCATTTGGATCAAGCTGACCTGGCAAAATTTTCTGCTGTTCTTTCTAAAGCATCGGTATCTTTTCGCACATAATTCAGGATACGCTTAAGTCAGCTCTTTTTGATTCCAAATGCTCCAAGGGATGCTGGGGGACACGATTATTTGGAGGAATCTACTCGTTTGCTGTATCCCTTCCTCTTACAGTTGTTGCCCGAACTCGCTCTGGCTTTACTGCGCAGAAAATAACTGTTCTTACGGGAGCTGGGATTTCGGCTGAATCAGGAATTCCGACGTTCCGCGGGGACGGGGGCCTGTGGCGTAATTGGAGTGCTACAGTAAACTGTTTACTCATTAGCCAGACAGTCTTTCAAACTCAAGCTTGAATTAAATGCTACTTTTTTACATTCATTTTTTGTGTGAAGGAATTGGCAACGCCTGAAGCATTTGCCGCGAATCCTTCCTTGGTTTGGGAATTCTACCATTACCGAAGGTGATCTTGCAACACATTTTGACACGCCCGGTTATGAATATTATATCATTCTTGTTAATAAAGAAAACGCATATCAGCAATGACTTGGTCGCTTTGCCCATCATTCAAGAAGCAAACCGTATACCTCGAGTTATCTATGGATGGCGGGAAGGCCTTCCTCCATTCCGTAAAGTGCCAACGTCGGTGGAGATTCCTCATAACGCCATTTTCTTCACCAAAGGTAAATTGTGATATGACTTTGCATAAGTCATCATTCTCCATCCATAGCACTTACCTGTGACTCAAGCTCCTGCCCGAATTTTACCCACATCCCTTAGTCACTTCACGTGGGGAATGATGCCATTCTGCTTCACTCACTTTGGCAAAGGTGCATGCTTAGTTCAATGCTAGCCGAATGGTTAGCCCAGCTTTTGAGGATAAGGGGATGCAGCCATGCTGAGCATGAGGAGCATCTTGAGCATGATGATGCCGTTTCCATCTCAGCAGGACCCCGTGATGTTTGACTTATGGGGTTTTAATTGCTGAGACGTGGTTACCATTACTAGAGTTCTCTTGGCCTCATCGAGTAGAGACGAAACTTGGGAAGCTTGTGGGTTAGGAGTTTTTTATGAGCATGCCTATGGGCAATCAAGGCCATTGGGTACCTCTGTTAATGGCCACCCCCTTGATGATGTTAGTGTCACTGGCTCTCAAGCTTGGGAGGGGTGGTACACACCGTCCACACATGCATTTAGAAGATCTTTTCAGCCAGCTTGTTATACTTTTGATCCCTGCATGTGGCCTCACTTCTAGGATTTGCTCCTCATCGTGAGACATAGCAGCATGTCGTTATGTGGTAGGCAGCATGCTGTAGCAGAGTAGTGGCTCATGTGGAGAGTTTCCCTAGATGATGTATTGTCGGACAGACTTGGATCATATTGTGCTTTACTCATCATGTTAGTCTCAGGCAAGAGGATGCAAGTCGGCATGTATGAAGCTGACTAAGAGATCCCTCTGAAAGATGTGAAGGATAAGCTCATCGTGCATAAGTTCAAGGGAATGCTCGAGCTTGAGAGAGGACCACTAAGTTGGAAGACTACTTGCTTCTATCCCAAGGATAATGATGACAGTTTGGGATGCATTTGCAGGACTATGCTCACATTAGTGGTGCTACAATTCCTACCCCTCTTGAAGCAATATTTGCTGAATTTCATGCATCATCCCATATTGGTACAGTACCACAGTATACACAATAGTTATGGAGACTCTCCTTCTTTGTGCATGATATATCTGAGAGAGGGAAATTGTTGCTGTCAGAGTTGTTCCTATGTGAAGTGTGATTTCAATTGATTAACTTCATTAAATAAGATCCCGATATAGTGCAAATGAGGTTCTTCCCCTATCAAGGCTAAGCCTTGACATATACTTTTTATTTCTAATGATGCTCAATACAGATTTTTGGATGGACCAAAATAAACCATAGGAGTTCTAACATATATATCTTAGTGTTTTTTCTGTTTCAACAATTAGATACAATAGTAGAACCCTATATTAGAACTCTGGTGCAGCCTCTCTTATACTCCTCTGTCTCCTGGATGTAGGCTTGGGAATGTGTGAACTGCTACTCCTGCGGCTCTTAAACTTGCTGGCCTGCTGGATGTATGAATGCCCTCCAATGGGCTGCTTTTATACGGCCGACCAGCCTCCCTTGATCTGGCCGACTCAGCCTCCTTGAAACTGCCCCCACCAGCTCTATATCTTGGCTGTGGGCAGCTCCTCTTGGGCTGTGTGCTCTCTCCATATAAGTGGGGGACCAGCCCCCTTGCTTTGTGTGCTAGCTACGTGGCTGCCCCCTTCCACTCCCCCCTATGTATGGGGCTGTGGGCTGGCCCACTTGGCCTATCAGGTTCATCCTCCCCCACCACTCCTGTGGGGCTATATATGAAACCGGCCTCTAATCACTCAGAGGGCAGTGGAACTAAACCTTTAATCACTTCAGCACTTATTTACAGCTCACAAAGCATATATCACAACCATTAACCATTGCATGATCACCATTTGGCATTTACCCATTTGTTCACAAACAAAACCACTGAAAAAGGGATGGAGGCTAGAATGCCCCTGCTCACCAAACATAGACAAGTGCACCCGATTGGCCCCAAACACCGTGGCGCCCCTTTCGGTATTTGTTTATATTTCACAGTGAAATGATTACAAGTTGCATTTGGGAGACCTTCCTTGCAACTGAGCACGGAGCCCCAATTCACTAAGCCTTCGCAAGGCTTTCAAGCATAGAACACCATCACATAAGTGCACTTAACCCATAGGCTCAATCCAAAAGCACTCTTTTTTCCGAGTGCAATTCCATTGGCTGTCCAGATGCAATCACACTGCACCCCAGCTGCACTCTCTTTGAGTGGTTTCCAGATGGCATTCACAAAGCTTTTCAAAGCTCCAAAATAAAATCAGCAAAGTACCCAACGAAAGAATGACTCATGTAGCACTGCCTGGGCACCTGGGAGCCAAGAAAGAGGTGGCACACGAGGCCAACCAATAGCTTATGGCAAAAAGAAATTGCAGCAGCAAAATCACAACTTACCAAGCCTTGAAAACTCGAACCAAGTCCTCAATCGCCAAGAGGACATAGTAGCCAATGCCTAATTGCATTCTCAGCCAAAGAGGAGCGCAAAGGCATGAAGAAAGAGCATTTACAAGAGCCGACCAGCAAGAATTTTACTGAAAAATGCGAAAAGAAGCACTTTTGTCGCGAAGAAATGGGAGTTCTTGGGCTCAAAAGAAGCGTGCTTTAGAGAGGAATGCATTGAGAAGGTTTGGGAGAGTCGGAAAGTCCTCCAAAACTGAGAAAAACCAGTCAACCAGCGCGTGGGACCACTCGAAATTTAACAGAAAGCTGTAGCTTTGCAAGAGGAGAGGCCCAGGAGGCGGTAGAAGCAAAAAGGTCCAGAAAAAGCCACTTTTGTAAATTCGACCAGCAAAAGAAGTGCTCAGCTCTGCCCGTTCTACCAAATGCACGGAGGGAAAAGCATATCACTACGAAGGGGAGGCAGAGGGGAAGCCATCGGGCTAAACGGAAGTCCAGGAATCCAAACGGGTGAGGAGTTATGAAGAAAAACGCAATTCAGCTGAAGGAGGCTGAAAAACCAGTCCAAAATCTCAACAAAGGGAGAAGATGAGAGAGAAAACCACACATGTGAAGTTTAAAAGACCCAGGAAGGTCCAGGAATGGCAAAGGAGCATGTAGAAGACACTAGAGCCACCTGGAACTCTAGGGGACCACTGCTTCGTACATGGCCCTCTAGGGGGCCCATTAAAAATGCCACATCATCATTTCCCAACAACCACTCTTTTAATTCCTTGGAATGCCTTTGGGCCTAGGGATTAATTACACTTATGTGCTAGGCACCATGCCGCGTTTAATTACACATTATTAAGCCCATGCTTGGACTTTTAAAACCAAAGTTGCCACGGTCTTGTAGTACATTAAAGTACTATGAATTTCACGCTAAGCCCATGCTTGGACTTTTAAAACCAAAGTTGTCATGGTCTTGTAGTACATTAAAGTACTTAGAATTTCACGCCCCCGTGACATACCCCTCTCTTGAAATAGCAAACCACAGTTTGCTGCCCCAAAACACAGGAGTGAGCATGAAATATAGCATGAAAGAGTATACAAGAAAGCCGCAACTATAGTATACAGAGACAGTGAAAATATGGCTAGGAGAGGCATGCATCCATCCATATACACTGCTTAAAATCTATGTGATCTTCGGCGATCAATAGTCAAGATGCATCAATATCATGAAGTCTGATAGCAGAAATACTGTCAGCTCAGTATCTCGGATGAAACATACAGTGTCATCAAGTGACCTCATGAAATCACGGTGAGCCCGTCTGTACTGAGAGAGTGGAGGTGCTACCCCCCTCTCGAACACGAGGTAATGCTCCAGACGCTCGCTCTGCTAATCTACCTGTAGGAGCCCGGACCGCAGTCGGCTCTAATTGAAAAGCATCAAGGTAAAGCTGCAATATCCCAGGTGAATTTGCCAGTTCACCTTCCTCCATCCATTTCGCATCAAGTGATGGGTAATTTTGAAATTTTACCAAGTAGCGACGGATAACTTTACCCTTGAGCTTTCTATCTCGGTGTGCCAGAATCTGCTCTGGGACCAGAAGTTCATCCTGTTCTTCCACTTCAAGCTGCACCTCATGAGGTAAATCCTCGGGAATATCTCCATGATATTGCTTTAATAAGCTCCCATGAAAGGCATTATGTATCTTGGCATTTTCAGCTTGTAAGCTACCTCGTTTATCTTTTCAGAAACCTGGAAAGGAACATACTAACGCATGTTCAGCTTTGTGTACAACCTTTCCTTGCCTTTCTTATTTTTCAGCCTTGCCTTCTGAAAACGCAACAAAACCCAATCACCTTCTTTTCTGCTTGTCCTGACTTCTTTGCAAGGCATATTTGATCTTCTTGTAAGCCTCTTCAAGACTTTCCACAAAACGATCAGCTTCGAAGATTTTCTCTTTTGTATGCAAAATGGGAGGTATCTTCTTGGCACCTTCCACTATTTCAAAAGGTGCTTTACCTGTGGATGTGTGCACCGAATGATATTTGAGGCAAGTGTACTCCCTAAATGAAGTTTATCAACCTGAGCTAAAACAAAGTTTATCTAACCTTTGTTCACCTCAAACCAAAGGTAAACAAGCTCAACTTGTGCAGACATAGTTGTAGCAGCTCCAAAACTGCTTCCAGAGGTGACGATCGGACTCCAAAAGAAAATGCATAGTATTTGTAATGAATCGGGTATGAAATCAACAAGGGGCCACTTCATTTTTGCTGAATGTTGAATTGCATCAGGGCTTCTAAAGCTAGACCTTATCTGGGTAGTTGAGAGTTACTAGGTGATGGCCTAGGAAGTAGAAAAATGGCAGTGCTGTTGGGCGAAGTGCGTTCAGACCAAAATTGATGTTCGTGGAGGGGCGATAGCTAGAGCTGGAGCTCAAAACAAGTGCTGGAACAATCGATCAACTACAGGGAGGACTCGACGAGAGAGGCGGCAGTTCTATATCTGAGTTGGCTCTTGTTGTCTTAGCTGAGGGCTGAAACTCCCTTTCCAAAAAAAAAGGCGACGGGATTTTGTAGCAGCTCAAGGCAAACTGGTAAGACCAGGCGATGGCCTATAGTAGGGAGATCACACCTGAATGAGGTGGCCACCTATTGGTAGGGAACACGACGAGCAAGCTGCGAAGCTGTGATTGAAGGAAGATTGACTAGCAGGGTGTAGGATCTACATTGCTCTGATACCACTGTAGAGTAGCATGAATAGGAAGAAAATAGGCGAAATCAGATAGTTGTGGAGAGGCGAATTGAATGTATAGTGTATTGGAGTGCAAACTAAAATAAGAGCAAAAGTCATAGTAATAACCCTAGGACTAGAGCCTAGAAGTCATACATTGACGAAGAGGACGAAATGTCCGAAGTGGACTAAATGTCCTAAAATCACTAGAACTAGCCTACAAGGTCGTACCAGGGGAACTAAATCTAACAGCCATGAAGATTGAGATGGATTCCATCCTATGAATAGTTGGCTAGAGCTGTATGTCATAAGGTCACACATCCCAAATGGGCTTGTGAGGTTAAGTTCTAGTTTGACCACTCACGTGAGAAGTTCGTGGTGAAAGGGTACGTTGATGCAAAAGGATATGACCATCAAGAATCACTTTTTTTGATTGGAAGGATGACAACATTAGGCTTGGCCATTATTTCAAATGGACATGAAGTTAGCATATATTGTAAGCATATTCCAGCAAAGGCAAATAATGAAGTCCATAATACGGTGCACACATCATGAAGTGGACATGATGTGTGCACCGTATTATTGTAAGCATGTTCCAGCAAAGGCAAATAATGCTCCCATTTGCTTTTGTGGTCTGAGACATAGCATTTAAACATATCCAAGATGGTAGAGTTTTCCTGCTGTGATTGTCCATCATACTAAGGGTGAAAAGATAACGAAAAATTCAGCGTAGTGCCCATATTTTCAAACAGCCCTCTCCAAAAGAGGCTGGTCATCCTCGGATCTCTATCACTGATTATGGATTCAGGCATCCCATGATACTTGAAGACATGCTACAGAAACAATTTGGCCATTTGATCTGCGGTAATTTTCTTTCTTACTGGCACAAAGTGGGCTTGTTTGCTAAACCTGCAAATTATTGTCCACAATCCATCATGTCCAATAGGAGTACGTGGAAGATCAAACACAAAATCCATAGCTATGCTTTGCCATGGTCTATCCGGAATTGGCAAAGGGTGTAACAACCCAGGTGCCTTCTGCCTGTCAAACTTTACTTTCTGACAAACCATGCATGTTCTCACATATTCTTCCACATCTTCCCTCAAAGATGGCCAATAAAAGTATTGCTCCACTGCTGTAATTGTTGTTGTAATTACCCTATGTCCTGCATATGGAGGAGCATTATGACTTTCTGTCGCATCTGATCAGTGACACATAGTCGTCCCTGCATCAAAATGAAACCCTCTTTCAACATATAGTGATCATGCCTTTGACCATCAGAAAGCTGATCATAAATAGTTGAAAAATCAGCATCATTAATGTATTGATCTTTCATCACATCTAACACATTGTTGTAAGCAATGCTCACTGCTGAAACACTAGGTTTCTTGGAGATTGCTTGAGGTTGTGGTTTCCTGGAAAGTGCATCAGCCACGACATTTCTGTTATCCGGCACATGTACAATTTGAAAATGAAACATTGAGAGGAAGTTAGCCCATCTCATGTGCTTTTCAGATAATTTTCTCTGCGTGAGAAAATATCTAAGTGATTGATGATCTGTCTGCACATAAAAATCAGCTCCAAGAAGGTAATGTTTCCATGTGGTCAAAGCATGTATCACTGCTAACATTTCCTTCTCGTATGTCTGCAAGTACAATTCAGCATCTTTGAGAACTCTACTCTCATATGCAACCACTCTGCCATCCTGCATCAAAGTGCCTCCTATGCTGTTCCCACATGCATTACAAGTTACAGCAAAGGGTTTTGCAAGATCTGGCAAGATAATAACGGGTTCAGAACACAACTTTTGCTTCAGCTCTTCAAAAGCTGCATTTTCCTTTGGTCCCCATCGAAACGGTACAGCTTTCTTTTGTAAAGCATGCAAGGGAGAAGCAATTTTTGCAAAGTACTTTATATACCTCCGATAGTATGAACACAACCCAAGAAAGCTTTTGACTTCATGCAGATTTTTCAAAATTGGTCGACTCCTTATGGCCTCAACTTTTGCAGGATCCATCTTGACTCCATCCTTTGACACTATATGACCGAGAAAATGAATCTCATGCATAAAGACTTCACTTTTCTTGGTGTTTATTAATAGCTTGTGTCTTTTCAACTCTTGAAACATAATAGTGAGGTGTTTCCTGCGCTCCTGCTCATTTTTAGAGAACACAATGATGTCATCGAAGAAAGTGCCCACAAACTTTCTGTGTGCTCTAAAAATTCTGTCCATCATTCTGCTCCTGCTCATTTTTAGAGAACACAATGATGTCATCGAAGAAAGTGCCCACAAACTTTGTGTGTGCTCTAAAAATTCTGTCCATCATTCTATTGAAAGTGGCAGGTGCATTAGTCAAACAAAAAGGAACTCATATAAGCCAAATGAAGTGGGGAAGGCAGTCTTGTAGACATCTTGAGGCCGTATCCTTATCTGATGGTATCCACTTTTAAGGTCAATATGACTGAACATTGAGGAACCTTCCATTGAGGAACCTTCCAACTGATCCAATATATCATCAATGCGTGGAATTGAAAAACGGTTCTTAATTGTGACTTTATTCAAAGCCCTATAATCAATACACATTCTCCAACTGCCATTCTTCTTTTGCACAAGCAACACAGGGGAACAGTAAGGAGAATTACTTGGCTGTATTAATTCCTTTTCCAAGAGTTCCTTCACTTGTGACATTATCTCTTCCCGTTGTGCCTTACTGACACGATAGGGAGGTATATTAGGCGGTGAGCTTCCTGGAATTATATCAATTTGATGATCTTCGGGCCTCTTGGGAGGTAATTCTTAAGGAAGTGCATCTGAGAAACAATCCTGAAAATCTGAAATAAAAGCAGCCCTTTCTCTATCTAAAGTAGAAAGAGTAGAGCCTTTTGGAACTAGTTGCTTGTCCTCTTTGACAAAAATCAAGTACGCTGAAATATGACGCTTTATTACATTGGAAATACAAGAAGCTGAAACTACAGGGATGGACTCCCCTTTCAACTTTACATTAAGTACATGATTTTTGCCTCTATGAGTTAAAGAAATCTTCTTGTTTCTCATTTGCACATCAGCCCCCACCCTGTACATCCAAGGCATCCCAAGCAAAGCATCACACTCTGGCAAAGGCATAATGTAGAAGTCCTCTGCATCCTGATATCCTTGGATATGCATCCTCAACTTGCCAATGATAGGAGTGACAGGTGTGTTGAGTTCAGGGTTGGCCATATCACACATGCCGGATGGTCCCATTTCCTCAGGCTTGATGCCAAGCCTTCCTGCCATATCAGGAGTTATGAAATTCGCCTTTGCCCCAGAATCAAAGAAAAACAATCAATTCTGATTTCTGATTTTTCCCCATGCTCTGCACATCTCAGTCTTTTTCGTTTCCTCTTCATCATGTGCATGTGGCAAACTCCCAATCACATCTGGAAGAAGTCCTGCAGAAGGTTTAGGCCTTTTGTCCTTCCGATCAGCCTGTTTATCACCATTCTTATCATCATCTGACCTGTTTCTTTTCTTGGATGGGCAATCATAAGAGCGGTGTCCCTCTCCTTTGCATATAAAACATTTGTTTTGCTCCATGAGTAACTTTTTCTCTTCATCAGGTAACTTGGTACAGGGCTGTTTATTAGGCTGTCCACGCCTTTGACCAGCTTTGAATTGGGCTTTTCCTCCCTTTTGAAACGGCCGTTTGCCATAATTTTTATTTTCAGATTTGATGTCCTTATCCTGGTGTTTGGTAGCCCGTTTGTTGTCTTCTTTCTTGCTGTCCATAAAGCCCAAATTCTTCTCCTGCATCCATGCTGTCCTTGCATTCTCAATTAATTGAGTCATAGAACCCACCTTGGTTTTGATGCAATAATCACATAGCTCACTAGGCAATCCACAACAGTACCTCTCTATTTGCTCTTTCAAAGAAACATGCCTGTAAGAGCTCAATGGCAGCAAAACATCCCAAAACCTCTTGGTGTAATCATCAAGATTCTTGCAAAGTTTGTATGACAAGTCATGCCAGTGTGAAAGTACTTCAACTTCAAAAGTTGGAGTAAGCCAAGTAGAAGAGAACACTTGCTTAAATTCTAGCCAAGTAGCATGTGCATCTCCATGAAGCATAAGGTTGGTATACCACTTAAGTGCATTGCCTTTCAAAAATGTGGCGACCTTCCTCATCTTGGATGCTTCTGTAAACAAACCCCCAAGAAATGCAGCATCAAACTGTTGAAGGAATGTGAGGGCTTTGTACTTGTCCTGTACTCCATTATATGTATCAAACTTGACATGAGAACCACCATCCTTAAATTCTTTATATACATTTGATATTGGCTATCCCAAAGATGGCTGTATATTTGCAGCATTCCCTTCACTAGGGAGAGCCATGCTTGGCTGAACATTAGGCATGGGAGCATATGTTGTGGCTTGCATGCCTGGTTGCATTCCCACATTGTCATACATGGCTTGCTTTCTATGCCCAATTGGCAGTGAAATCAACATAGCATCAAAGATAGAATCTGTACCAAAATATTCAGGTTGCTGCCTCAAATATGGCTGAGGTGGTTGAGCCATATTTATGGACTGCACATTATTATTTTGAGGAGTAGAAGTACCCAAACCAAGGCCTTGTGCTGGCTGCTCATACTGTTGCACTGGCTGTATTTTCCTCTTTCTCAAGTGCTCTTTTGGGTGATTCCTCTCTCTTGGAAGTCACTTTCTGAGTCATTTTTGATGGCTGTCCCTCATGGGAAACTGATGCATGAGTGTGCGGTCCACCATGAGAAGCTGATGCATGTGTGTACTCACTCTTTCCGTGCTTGTGCTTTCTTGATTTCTTCTTCTTCTTGGCATTTGTTTGCACAATTTGAGCCAAATTTTGAGCCAGCTGAGTCAAAGTAGTCACTGCACTTGCAAGCTGTGCATGCAACATAGTAGCATCTTCTGACTCACTGCTAGAACTAGTATCACTGTTGAGCTCAGTTGTAGCTTCATGTGTGGCTTGCTCAAAAGGCATTTGTTGTGCTCACTGCAGCTGTACACTAGCTGGATCATTAAGGCTTTCCTGCCTTCTCCTTTGAGGAGTTGTGGAGCTCTCTTGCTCATGGGTACTCACCATGTTTATGGTTGTAATATTCGCTGTCAAAAAGTGCAGCAAAGATATCCTTCCACCAAACTACCGAGGCCCACCTCTGGAGAAAAAGTGTGGTATCCCGGCAACGGAACCAATGAAACCGGCCTCTAATCACTCAGAGGGCAGTGGAACTAAACCTTTAATCACTTCAGCACTTATTTACAGCTCACAAAGCATATATCACAACCATGAACCATTGCATGATCACCATTTGGCATTTACCCATTTGTTCACAAACAAAACCATTGAAAAAGGGATGGAGGCTAGAATGCCCCTGCTCAACAAACATAGATAAGTGCACCCGATTGGCCCCAAACACCGTGGCGCCCCTTTCGGTATTTCCTTATATTTCACAGTGAAATGATTACAAGTTGCATCTGGGAGACCTTCCCTGCAACTGAGCACACAGCCCCAATTTACTAAGCCTTCGCAAGGCTTTCAAGCATAGAACACCATCACATAAGTGCACTTAACCCATAGGCCCAATCCAAAGGCATTCTCTTTTCCGAGTGCAATTCCATTGGCTGTCCAGATGCAATCACATTGCACCCCAGTTGCTTTCTCTTTGAGTGGTTTCCGATGGCATTCACAAAGATTTTCAAAGCTCTAAAATAAAATCAGCAAAGTACCTAACCAAAGAATGACTCATTTAGCAGTGCCTGGGCACGTGTGAGCCAAGAAAGAGGCGGCACACGAGGCCAACCAATAGCTTATGGCAAAAAGAAATTGCAGCAGCAAAATCACAACTCACCAAGCCCTGAAAACTCGAACCAAGTCCTCAATCGCCAAGAGGACATAGTAGCCAATGCCCAATTGCATTCTCAGCCAAAGAGGAGTGCAAAGGCATGAAGAAAGAGCATTTACAAGAGCCGACCAGCAAGAATTTTACTGAAAAATGCGAAAAGAAGCACTTTTGTCGCGAAAAAATGGGAGTTCTTGGGCTCAAAAGAAGCGTGCTTCAGAGAGGAATGCATTGAGAAGGTTTTGGAGAAGTTTCATCGCCGGAAAGTCCTCCAGAACTGAGAAAAACCAGTCAACCAGCACGTGGGACTACTCGAAATTCAATAGAAAGCTGTAGCTTTGCAAGAGGAGAGGCCCAGGAGGCGGTAGAAGCAAAAAGGTCCAGAAAAAGCCACTTTTGCAAATTAGACCAGCAAAAGAAGTGCTCAGCTCTGCCCATTCTACCAAACGCACGGAGGGAAAAGCATATCACTACGAAGGGGAGGTAGAGGGGAAGCCATCGGGCCAAACGGAAGTCGAGGAATCCAAACGGGTGAGGAGTTATGAAGAAAAACAGAATTTAGTTGAAGGAGGCTGAAAAACCAGTCCAAAATCTCAACAAAGGGAGAAGATGAGAGAGAAAACCACACATGTGAAGTTTAGAAGGCCCAGGAAGGTCCAGGAATGGCAAAGGAGCATGTAGAAGGCACTAGAGCCACCTGGAACTCTAGGGGGCCACTAAAGGTACATGGCCCTCTAGGGGGCCCATTAAAAATGCCACATCATCATTTCCCAACAACCACTCTTTTAATTCCTCGGAATGCCTTTGGGCCTAGGGATTAATTATGCTTATGTGCTAGGCACCATGAAGGGCCTGAAGGGGGAAGAAGAGCAAGAGGGAGAGAGTGTGAGAGAGAGAAGACTCAAGTGTGCGGGTGTGGTGCGGGTGTGAAGTGATGAGCCACACCACAAACTCATTAGTTTTATTAGGATTAGGTTTTACCCTATGACTGTCTTAAGACAGTCATAGATGTCTTATCTTTAATAAAAGGGTGGCAATGTGCCTTTACCCCAACAACCTCCCACCTAAAGGCCAATGTGCCTAAAGGGGAGAAAAGAATAAAAATTACAGCAATATACAGTTACTGTATGCAAGACCATAAAATAAGAATGGTCTCATCCTAATCCCATGATGTGGCGGCAATGTGCAAACCGCTCTGTAGGCAAGCTCTTAGTGAGCAAATCAGCAGGATTATCATCAATATGCACCTTCACAAGCTCAAGTCGCTTGTCTTCCAGTACCTCCTTGATGAAATGATATTTCACATCTATGTGCTTGGTCTTCTGATGAAAGACCGGATTCTTTGCCAACATGATAGCACTCTGACTATCACAATGCAAAACTGGCATATCTCCTGTAATGCCCAAGTCTCCCACCAGCCGAGTAAGCCATATTGCTTCCTTGCAAGCCTCAGTGGCTGCAACATATTCAGCTTCAGTAGTTGACAGTGCAATGCATTTCTACAACCGAGACACCCATGATATAGCACCTCCTGCAAATGTGAAAATATAACCGGTAGTAGACTTCCGGTTATCTGCATTCCCTGCATAGTCTGAATCTGTAAAACCATGCACCAATGCATCCTGCCTACCATAGCATATGCACAAGTCTTTGGTACCCTTGAGATACCTCAAGACACCTTTCACTGCTTCCCAGTGCCGCTTGCCTGGATTTGCCATATACCTGCTGATGACTCCCACCGCAAAAGCAATATCCGGACGAGTGGCAACCATGGCATACATCAAAGATCCAACTGCAGATGCATACGGAACCTTGGCCATTTCAGCTTTATCATCATCTGATCTGGGGCTGTCCTTACTGCTGAGTTTTAAATGTGGAGGCAACGGGGTACTAATAGGCTTCCCCCCCTCCATTTTAAAGCGCTGCAGTACTTTGTCAATGTACTCTTTCTGTGACAGAAACAAAAGTCCCTTGGACGTGTCACGAGTAATCCGCATGCCAAGAATATGATTTGCATCACCCAAGTCTTTCATGTCAAAAGACTTATGCAGTTGTTTCTTCAAAGCACTAATCTCATGCTGAGATTTACTGGCAATAAGCATGTCATCCACATATAGAAAGAGTAGCATCAAACTGCCATCCTTTGCCCATTTGGTGTACAAGCAATGATCGGTCTCACACCTATGATACCCTTGGGACTGCATGAAGGCATCAAACTTCTTGTACCATTCTCTTGGCGCCGCCTTGAGTCCATACAAGCTCCTCTTGAGCTTACACACAAGCTGCTCTTTCCCTTTAATAGCATATCCCTCTGGCTGACTCATATAGATCTCATCATGGAGATCTCCGTGAAGAAAAGCTGTCTTCACATCCATCTGACATAAATCCATGTCGTCATGAGCAACAAGAGCTAACACTGCTCTCAAAGTAGTCATCTTGACTACAGGGGAAAAGATCTCATCAAAGTCAATGCCCTTCTCCTGCTTGAATCCCTTGGCAACCAATCTGGCCTTATACCTCGGTAAAGCATTTGAATCCACTTTGACTTTGTAAACCCACTTGCATGGCAAAACCTTTCTGCCTGCAGGTAGCTGCACCAAGTCCCATGTATCATTTTGATGTAGGGAGTCCATTTCTGACTGCATGGCTTTCTCCCACTTCTTTTTCTCTATTCTTCCCATAGCTTCCTTGAAGCTGGAAGGCTCACCACAATCTGTCAGCATGATAAAATCAGCCACATTATTGGCTCCTGGAACAAACCTGGCAGGAGGCCGTTGTACACGGGTGCTCCTCCTAACAAAATGTTCCGGATTAGGCTGCTGTCCAGCCTGTTCGTCATGCATGACGGGTGGCTGTACCACCATATCTGGCTGTTCTACAGCCCCATCTGCTGGCATATCCAGTGGTGCATCATTGGCAAAATTATCTGGCTGATTTTCAGCCTGTATACCCTCTTGAACAGGGTTATCTGCAGCAGCCTGCTGCTGCATATAAATGGGCATTCTTTGCTGTCCAACATCATCATAAATAACCCTCCTGTATTCCACAGGTTGCACGGGTTCCTTGTGTACACTATCCTCTTTAAAGATGACATCATTGCTGCGTATAATCTTCCGTTTAACGGGATCCCATAACCTGTACCCCATTTCACCTTCGTCACCATAACCCATAAAGATGCATCTGATAGACTTTGGATCCAGTTTGGTGCGCAGTTCTTTGCGTACATGAGCAAAGCACTCGCAGCCAAATACACGTAAGTGCTTATATGAAGGTGGCTTGCCAGACCACACCTCCTCTGGCACTTTCAACTCCAAAGCCTTGTTTGGCGACCTGTTAATAATGTGAACTGCTGTTTGCACGGCTTCTGCCCAAAAGCCATGGGGTAATGCAGCATAAGACAACATACATCGAACCTTCTCCTGAATAGTTCGATTCATACGCTCACTTGCACCATTTTGAGATGCATTATGAGGGGCTATGAGTTCCTGTTTGATGCCCTTAGCTTGGCAAAACTGCACAAAAGCATGTGACACATACTCACCCCCATTATCGGATCTGACGCATTTCAGCCTGCGACTTGTCCGATTCTCAACCTGAGCGACAAACTTCTTGAAAGCATCTAAGGCATCGCCCTTATGCTTCAAGAAATAGACCCACACTTTGCGTGTGGCATCATCAATGAAAGTAATAAAATATTTTGCACCCCCTAGTGATAACTGTGGCATCTCACACAAATCAGTGTGCACTAGATCAAGTGGTGCTCTATTCTGGGGAGTTCTCCTCTTATGAGGAGTCACAGAATGCTTGCCAAATATACAATGATCACAAGTAGGCAAATCTGAAAAAGAAAGAGACGGCAGATAACCCAAACATGACAGTTCTTGCATTCCTTTAACAGACATGTGTCCCAACCGGCTATGCCACAATGAAACCTTTGGCAGCTCGGTTATGGCAACAACATGATTACCCACACTGGAAACATAAAGAGGGTACAAGGTATCACTCTTAAAACCCTCAGCCACTACAGCCTGGCCATCAGTAATCACCCATTTGGAATCCCCAAATGTGGTGTGGTAACCACTGTCATCCAATAAGCCAGTGCTAATCAGATTTTTCTTGATTTGCGGCACATGGCGGACACCATCAAGCATGAATATGCGTCCATCAGGAAATACTATCTGTATACTGCCAATCCCTGCAATCTGACATGCATAGTTGTTCCCAAGATGAACAACTCCATGAGTACTTGTGTAGGAAGTAAACCACTCCCTATGAGGAGTAACATGAAAAGAAGCACCTGAATCCAAGAGCCAGGTGTGCATGTCATGGCCATCAATAACCAAAGCATGTGCTATTACAGCAGAAGAGCATAAAACATCATGTATGTCACTGTCACTGTCCTCTGCTGCAACATTCACTGCATCCAAGTCATCTGCCTTGGCCTTGCCTTTGCCTTTGCTTCCATTGCCTGCATCCTTTGTTTCAGCCTTCTTGGCTTTCTGATCCCGTATGAACTTGAAGCACTTAGACTTCACATGTCCCTTCTTGCCACAATAAAAGCATTCAATATCCTTTTTGCCACGGGATTGACTGCGGGATTTGGACTTACTAGCAGATCTCCCCTTCTGCTGAGTCCTGTCTCTATCCTGTACCTGCAAGGCATTTGAAGACTTGCTGCTCACATTATTCTTCTTGCTCATCTCCTCCATAAGGAGAGAGCTCTCTACATCAGCATAAATAAGAGTGACATTCGAATTTGACAGGGTGGTCTTGAAAGTGTCCCAACTCTCAGGGAGGGTACACAGCAAGAAAGTAGCCTTGAACTCCTCATCAAGATTCAATCCCTGTGCAATCAGTTGTGTAAAGATGGCATTGAACTCACTCAAGTGTGAGGTCATAGCTGTACCTTCCTTCATGCGAAGATCAACCAGCTTCTTCAACCAATAAACCTTACTGGCTGAGCTCTTTTGGGCATACAGTTCTTCTAGCCTTTGCCATAGACCATAAGAGGTCTTTTCAGCCTGAACATTGAACACAAGAGTGTCAGAAATAGTGAGCATGATAGCTGCCCTTGCGGACAAATCAAGCTCTTCCCAGTCATCCGCTGCCATGTCAGATGGCTTGACACCCTTCACCCTTATGGGCTTAGAAATCTTCTTTAACAGAAGTACATTCAAGCACTGTTCTGCCCATAATGCATAATTGTGTGCTCCTTCCAGTTTCTTTATGTTCAGAATTGAAGATTCACTTCCCCCTGATGCCATATCAGATAAGGAAAGTATCTGATTCCCTGGAAGTAAAAAAGACTGAATAAAAAATTCTGATTTCTCAGAAAAAACCTGCTCTATCAAGAGCCAAGAGCACAATAGTGCTGTTTTTTACTGTCAGGAAATCTGCAGCAAAACAGAAAATTCTCCCAGTTACTGTACTTTCTGAAACACTGTACCGTGCTCAAATAGGCATAAAAAACAGTAATTTCAGACTGCTGCAGCTGCTCAACAAGTGCTTAACAGTGCATAATCAGCTGACAAAGCACAAACACTGCTGTAAACACTGCTGTACTGGCTGTACTGATCACTTCTCCCACCTCAGATGAGGTATTGCACTGAGTTAATGTGCATAAACCACTTGGCAAACACCCAAAAAACAAATGACACTTCAGCCTGTCACAAAACCTGCAACAGAAAATGGGATAAATCCCAAGCAATCACCCTTCTGCCAAGGGGATAAAATGCATCTGAAGATCTCTGTCGGTAACCCAAGTGCTATCAAACAAAATCTGGGCAAAAGCCCCTTGATCTGACACCTGAACCAAGTGAAGAACACCTCAACACTGAGGTAGCATGCAATATGAAAATCTCTCTGACAAAATCATCCAACAGTGTAATGCATATACTGCCCTGTGTAGAAATGACATACACAGATCCCAACGTACAAACACTCAATGATGAACCTTTTGAGCACTGTCAACGATGGACAGTTAGGGACCGAGTAAACTCGATGCGCCCTGGCCAAGCGTGGCTCAACTGAGGTTCTCTGAGTGTTGCACAAGAAATGTGACCTGCAAGAAAATGTCACCTCGACACTGCGGAAATCGAGGCAAATGTGTGCTCTCTGGCACCACACTACCTCAAGGCATACAAAGCATCAACTGCCAGGCAAAAGCCCTATGATCTGCTCACCCGGAAACTGAGATTCAAGCCCAGTAAAAGCATAAAAGTCCTCTACAAAATCAAGGCATTTCCTTCACGAAAACAGACAACTGTGCAATCAACCACACACTGTGGTTCTCTTCACCTCAAGCACGAGGTAAATGAAGGTACTTGCTGTACTTTCAAGAAAACACAGTTCTGTGAACTGAAAGATGATCCTGAATCAAGAGTAGAGAGCTCTTTCTCCTTATTTTCTTCCCACAAAAAAAAAATTCTGCCTGCTGTACTTGATGTACCTTCGCACGTGTGCAGAATCCCAGAAGAGAGAAGACAAAAAAAATAAAAAATCGATGGTCTCCCTGATGCAACTCCCTGTACCTGCGGAGTGTAGATCCGTACGGATGTACGGCTCCTGTACGGAGTGCGTATAGCAGGTACGGATGTCCGTACCTGAGCGCGCGCTGCGCGCTCTGGTTCCGCGCAGCCTGGTGCTGTGCACAGGCTGCCCCTGCGCAGGCTAGCAGCTAGCAGCTGCTGCCTTGCTCTACGCCCGCGCCCGCGCCCGCGTCGTGCCCTGCTCTACGCTCGCGCCCGCGTCGTGATCCGTGCCCGCGCCCGAGCCCGCGATGCAATGCCGTCGCTGCGATGCCTTCGACGCCTGTCCGTACGGATGTACGGACGATGTACGTCCGTACGGCGCTGTCTGACCGGCTGGCCCGTTGGCCCGTGAAGAGGCTAGGTAGAGGTCGAGGGGGGTGGGTAGGCAAGGGTAGAGGGAGAAGTGGCTCTGATACCAGTTGAAGGGCCTGAAGGGGGAAGAAGAGCAAGAGGGAGAGAGTGTGAGAGAGAGAAGACTCAAGTGTGCGGGTGTGAAGTGATGAGCCACACCTTAAACTCATTAGTTTTATTAGGATTAGGTTTTACCCTATGACTGTCTTAAGACAGTCATAGATGTCTTATCTTTAATAAAAGGGTGGCAATGTGCCTTTACCCCAACACACCATGCCGCGTTTAATTACACATTGTTAAGCCTATGCTTGGACTTTTAAAACCAAAGTTGTCACGGTCTTGTAGTACATTAAAGTACTTAGAATTTCACGCCCCCGTGACAATATATAGGGGGGGTTTACCAGCCTTTTACTGGCCTCTGCTCCCCGGCCTTGACATGTGGCTGTGTGCCACCTTTCAGCCTCAGATGGAGGCCTATTTCAGGCCCTTTACCAGGGCCAATGCCCTTCCAAGTAGGCGCCTTTGTCCTGTGCAGGTCCTGCCTTGTTTCAGTCCTCTGGGTCCTTACATCTCGCTCCGTACTTGCTGTCCCATACCTCCATACAGCTCCGTAATGTTGCTGGCCTTAGATCCTCTTGTCCTAGGTCTCCCTCCCCCATGCTCTCCTCATTTGGGGGCTTACGGATGAGGTGACCTTTCCAACACCCCCTCTCACTGACACATCTCGGCCCAATGCCATTGCCCCAGTAGCTCCCATGAAGGAACCCTCTGGAATGATTCGGTGTCAATTCCAGATCCTGGCCTTTCAGCCAATGGCTCCTGCTCTTCCAGGTCCGGTCCTACACAAGCAAACCATCTTGGTACACAGGTCCATCCAAGGTAGCATCGGATGGCACCACCACCTTCAATCATGGTCCCGCCTTCGAACTCGAGCAATTCAAACGCCGCCATCTTCCAGTTGTCCCCCTCATAATGAGTGAACAACCTCGAGTCTTCCAGGCACCATGCTCTCATGCTCCGTAATGTTGCTGGCCTTAGATCCTCTTGTCCTAGGTCTCCCTCCCCCATGCTCTCCTCATTTGGGGGCTTACAGATGGGGAGGTGACCTTTCCAACACCCCCTCTCACTGACACATCTCGGCCCAATGCTAACACGTTGATGACGTTGCCGCAGCAGCTCCCATGATGGAACCCTCTGGAATGATTCGGTGTTGATTTCGGATACTGGCCTTTCAACCAGTGGCTCCTGCTCTTCCAGGTCCGGTCCTACACAAGCAAACCATCCTGGTACACAAGTCCATCCAAGGTAGCACTAGATGGCACCACCACCTTGAATCACGGTCCCGCCTTCGAACTTGAGCAATTTAGACGCCACCATCTTCCAGTTGTCCCCCTCATAATGAGTGAATAACCTGGAGTCTTCCAAGCACCATGCTCTCAGGGTCTGTTTCAACCCGTCCTTCATTTGGTAAGGTCTGCAACAAACGAACCATCTGGAGAAAATGAAATCCCAAGAATATCTTTAGATAATCTGGACCACGAAGTCTCACTGAGCTCTCAAGCAAGTACTCTTTTGGCTTGAGTACACTTTGTCCATAATCACCTTCTAGCAATTTGCGTCCGAGATTTGAAGAAGCACCCACGCTTCCCCTTCTGCCTTTGAAGTTTGAAGAAGGCCCATTCCTTCCAATCTCGCATTACCTGAGAGATATGAAGAGCAGATTCTCTCCACCGCATGCTATAAAGGCATAAATTAATAACATCAAAGAACCTCGTACTGCTGTGTACTTTCTTTGAAAGCAAACCATGCACCTCATCGAGGCCTCCATGGAATCCACCCTTGTGTCAGTATTAACGGCTACGCAATTGGAAGATTACAAGCACTCCATGTTGTTTTTCACCTTCACAACACATCTCAACGTCAGACATCTTCAGTGTAGCTTCTAGGTCGGCATATCTGACCTCAGTAACACACGGAGATGTCACCAAGAATAGTTCTTCGATTACCACCTTACTTTTGTATCACCATCTAAATCTAAGTCAGACTCCTCCTTGTTTTTCTGATCTGCCTTCTTTTTGCAATCCTTCGCAAAATGACCTGGCTCGTCACAATAGAAACATTTTTTCTTTTACTTCCTCTTCTTGGAAGTGTCCTCTTCATCTCCAGAATCATCCTTCTTGGGCTTGCGACCATTAGGCTTGCCCTTTCCTTTGCCATCAACACCTTGTCATTGTTATCATTATTGTAGAGCTTCTCCCTAGCTTCTTCTCGGAGTAGTAATGGACCCAGCTCCTTAAAAGTCAGAGGTTTGGTCCTCTGTCTTGTTGTCATAGTCGTAACGAAGCTTTTATAACTCCGTGGTAGCCTCTGAAGTACCATCAAGGCCAATTCGTCGGAGTCTATCTTTTGACCAACCACCTTGACCTGAAGGTCAAGTGGTCATGTACCGAATCTCCCTCATCCATATCCAAGTTGTAGAGCTGATGCTGAAGAAGCAAGATCCGGGATGTGTTATCTGTCTCATACAGATCCTTCAGAATGGCCCATGCCTCTATTGACATGTTGGTCATTTGGATGTGAGGAAGCATAGATTCCGCCGTAGTCCCTACGATTAATGCCAGGGTGTGGGCATCTCTATCTTCCCATTTTTCATGAAAGGCACAAAATTTTGATTGTACTCTTTTAAAGAGTCTTGCCTTTTAAAAGCTATTGATAAGGGAATCTCGAAGTTTGCCTTGCAAATAGAAGAAAGTTTAGGAGTTCAAATCTCAGAATGGAAAGGGAAGATTTTGTAGAAAGTTTCTTTGAACTGGAAGAAGTCCCTTCTGTTAATTGCTCAAAGCAAACTAACCATCTTTCTAAAGAAGATGAAACTCTTCTTCGAAGATTCCATAGGAAATTTGTCATTTCTTATATGGACAAATGTTCCAATAACTTTGTAAAAAGTTTTACTTAGAATGTCTTTTGAGAGAAGTGAACTCGTCTGTCAAAACTTACGCCCCTGCCTTAGTTTCTCAAAAGGATTTGGTCTCAAAACACTAGAGTTTTTGTAAGTCTTTTGGGTTCTTTTACAATCCAAGTATCCCTTTTTTTAGTGCTGCTTGGAAGTTTCACAAAACTCCAAAAAATCCAAAGATTTATTGCAGCTGCTTGTGAGACTACTTTGACAGATGTCTCTAAATGGCTAAGCTATTGCTTCAAAGCCATGTTGCCTACTGTACATGAACTCTGGAGGGACTTATTAAAGGAGGCAGATGTCCCCTCGCACTCAAGCTGGATTTTAAATGACTCTATAGGAGTGATTCCTGTTGTAAATTTTTTAAATTCCTCTCGAAGCATTTAGGAAAAAGAGTCTCCTATTCTCTTTCAAACCTATGATTTTACTTCACTTTACACAAAGATCGAGCTGGAAGATCTGAAGTTTAGAATAAAAAAGCTAGTGGTTGAAGTTTCAAACTAAGATTGGAAAATGAATGATGCAAATTGCTAAAAGTTGAGAAAACAGCTTTATGTTTTGACTTTTTGTGGCTAAATAATAAAGATCATGACATCGATTCTAAAAAGAAAAGATACACAAAGGTAGTAAGTGTTGAAGATGTTTGCTCTTGGATAGATTTTCTTTTAGATAATCTTTACATCATAGTAGGTGATTCTTTGTTTCAACAAATTATAGGAATCCCCCTGGGAACTAATGGTGTTGTCTTTTTAGTAAACTTTAATCTTTTCACTTATGAAATTTGAGTTTATGCAACGTGTTATTTCTATCAATACCTACCCTATCATTTTACATAAGCTTAGCCTAGTTAGGCGTTTTATAGATGATTTATTTGTACAAGATGTTCTTGACTTTCAAGACTTTATGTACAAAGATGCTTGTGCTTTTGGAGACGGAATCTATCCTTGCGACTCTTGTGAATTGAACTGCTCTTCAAGAGGGGATTCTTGTGCTTTCTTAGATCTTAGACTTTCTCAATCGTCCGTAGGATTAGAGGTTGAAGGTATAATCGAAGAAAATTAATGAAAAAAGTATGCACAATTTTAGAATATGAAGTCTTTTATCTATGGTGTATCGGCCTTCGGCATTGTTTAGAATGATTGAACATAAGCTGAAAACAAAAAGCGGGGAGCTGAATAGCGCGTTTTTTTTAAAGTTTCAAAAGAGAGTTTGATTGAGTATGCATGTGCTTTCGAAGTTAGGATTGTAGCTTTGCATCTTTGTAGGAAGTGGTACATAAGTCTAAGGGATCCATTTAGTTTTTTATCTTTTAAATAAGAGAGCGAGAGGGAGAGTTTTTATTCTTGTTTTTTGGAAGATTTTTGTTTCTTGATTTTCTTGTTTATTTTTGCTTAGTCACCTTCTTCCTTTCTTCTTTATTTCTTGTTTTCTTTCTCTTTTGTTTATTTGATGTATTTTTGTAAGCACTGGGTTTGCCCAAGAGACTCCGTGGGTCTTTAGAAACCCAGTATAGCTACTTATGCTTGGGCAGTGATGGCGACATAAGTGTTGCTTTGCTTGCTAAGTATGTCTTCCTTCTGTTTTTCAAAAAGTTTTTGTTACCTCTTTTTTCTTATCTTTCATTTTCTCTTTTATTTTCTGTGTAGATTTTTGGACTTTAGAACAACAAAAAATCTTAATTTGTATGATTGGATATATTCTAGTCTTACAAAGGTATATATCTATGTTTCCTCATCCATTTTCAAGGCATCTGACCGTTTCCTCAAGTATGCAGCTCTTGCTTCATTGCAGATCTGATGCCAAGAGGGCAATTTTCCCCAAGCATCCTTTGCTGTTTTGCAAGGCCTGATGAGCGGAATCATCCTCTTTTAACTGACTATGCAATTAAATCATGAGCTTGTGCATCTCATCCCATTTGGACTATTCCTGAGTTGGAGGAAAAAGAGTAGTAGTGCTTGAAGATGAAGAATTAACAGCATTAACACCACCTATAGTGACAGGTCTTGTGGTAGGTAACTGTGACAGAGGTCTAACCTCAAAACCTGCAATGCTATTCCACAAGTTCTTGGCTATCAACACATGATGCATCATGTAGGACCACATGGGGTAGTTGGTGCCATCAAACTTGTTTCAGGGGCAAGCATATCATTGTTTGCCATTGCAACTGAGGCAAAATGCACGAAACCCAAAGTAATCTGACTGCACAAAGTGATTGTCCTACGTCAAGTGCAAATGTCTTGCCACCAATTGAGTTTCATTGCCAGTACCTAAAAATGAATCCCTAGGCATGAGGGTCAAATGCAAGAACAAATGGAGCAATAGGAATAAATCCTTACCAAGGATTAGCCACAAATGTGCGGACAATAACACCTCAACTGAAACTCAGTAGTTGGAACTCCAAAATCTGCTCCAAATGTGGTTGAACAGTAATTGAGTCGAATGATATTTGAGGCAAGTGTACTCCCTAAATGAAGTTTATCAACCTGAGCTAAAACAAAGTTTATCTAACCTTTGTTCACCTCAAACCAAAGGTAAACAAGCTCAACTTGTGCAGACATAGTTGCAGCAGCTCCAAAACTGCTTCCAGAGGTGACGATCGGACTCCAAAAGAAAATGCATAGGTATCTGTAATGAATCGGGTATGAAATCAACGAGGGGCCACTTCATTTTTGCTGAATGTTGAATTGCATCAGGGCTTCTAAAGCTAGACCTTATCTGGGTAGTTGAGAGTTACTAGGTGATGGCCTAGGAAGTAGAAAAATGGCAGTGCTGTTGGGCGAAGTGCGTTCAGACCAAAATTGATGTTCGTGGAGGGGCGATAGCCAGAGCTGGAGCTCAAAACAAGTGCTGGAACAATCGATCAACTACAGGGAGGACTCGACGAGAGAGGCGGCAGTTCTATATCTGAGTTGGCTTGTTGTCTTAGCTGAGGGCGCTGAAACTCCCTTTCCAAAAAAAAAGGCGACGGGATTTTGTAGCAGCTCAAGGCAAACTGGTAAGACCAGGCGATGGCCTATAGTAGGGAGATCACACCTGAATGAGGTGGCCACCTATTGGTAGGGAACACGACGAGCAAGCTGCGAAGCTGTGATTGAAGGAAGATTGACCAACAGGGTGTAGGATCTACATTGCTCTGATACCACTGTAGAGTAGCATGAATAGGAAGAAAATAGGCGAAATCAGATAGTTGTGGAGAGGCGAATTGAATGTATAGTGTATTGGAGTGCAAACTAAAATAAGAGCAAAAGTCATAGTAATAACCCTAGGACTAGAGCCTAGAAGTCATACATTGACGAAGAGGACGAAATGTCCGAAGTGGACTAAATGTCCTAAAATCACTAGAACTAGCCTACAAGGTCGTACTAGGGGAACTAAATCTAACAGCCATGAAGATTGAGATGGATTCCATCCTATGAATAGTTGGCTAGAGCTGTACGTCATAAGGTCACACATCCCAAATGGGCTTGTGAGGTTAAGTTCTAGTTTGACCACTCACGTGAGAAGTTCGTGGTGAAAGGGTACGTTGATGCAAAAGGATCTGACCATCAAGAATCACTTTTTTTGATTGGAAGGATGACAACATTAGGCTTGGCCATTATTTCAAATGGACATGAAGTTAGCTTTCCTGAACGTAGATCTAGAGGAGCGTAAGGGCTGAAACAAGCCCTAGGGGTGTGACACACACTTATTGATTGGTACTTTAGATGGATTGGATTGCTCCAAAGTGCTATAGAGGCCAACATCTATCTCTTGACTGAGGAAGATAAAGCAGTTGCACTTATTCTTTGTGTTGGTGATATAGTCTGACAAACGATGTCATGGGCATCCACAAGCTCGTTGCCATGCTAGCTGGTGCCAACGCAAGCATCTGTACAGCCATTAGGTAGCATTGCACAGTCAGCAATCAACACACATTCAACGGGCAGTCAACGCAAGTCAAAAAACACAGAGGCAACTTTTTGGTCAAAAGTCAACACGTTGACTTTTTGGCGGATTTGGTTAATAGTTAGAGTTGACTTGCCGACCAAGGTCAACAATTGGCGTTGACCAAGTCGGCCAGGCTGACCTAACAGCCTATATAAGGGCAGCCTTTGGCCCTCATTCTTCATCAACTCCTCAGGCCTACAAGCCTTCAAAGCAGCAAAGCCCAGGCCTCCCCACAGCAGACCAGCAGGGTAGCCTCATCCTCTTCAGGGATCTAGTGAGGATTCACCTCCTCTAGGTAAGTCTAGTATTCCAGTTTTGCCGTAAACTCAACTTCACACGGTATGATGGTAAGCAGGAATCCTTAGTGTTGACTTCGTGGCTCAATCAGTTCGAAAGTTATTTTTCAGTCTTCCGAGGACATCATCTCCACCAAAGCAGCTCAGATGGCTCAGTTGCCTCTTATGTCAATGGAACCAATGACCTTGAATGGTGCATTTCCAGGGAAGCAGAATGCAGGTAGCTTCAGCCATTTTGAAGATCTTAGGGTGGATACACAGTCGGCCACTTAGGGTCGCATTTATTCAAGCAGCGAACGTCATCTTGGGAGCACGATGGTGGCACCAGTTTGAAGTCCAGTTCGAAGTCCGACCAGATTACCAGCACCAAGGCTTGGATGTCAAAATCCTAGGCCATGGGTCCAAGTTCATCTAATGGAGTAAGGGTCCACCTCGACCTTTGATATCAGTCTCCCATCCTGGTTGAGATAGTGGTATCCCCCTCGGATCTCATACTAGGCTGGTTAGGCGCAAAGAAAGGTAATACTTGGGAGAGCATGGACGAGCCTACAAAGAAATGGCCTAAAAATTTTCTTTAAATTAAGTGGTGAGTAGCATTACGTCAACATCCTAAATAAAGAGCTGAGTAGCATTATGTTCCATGTTGACCATAGTCAGCTCATACTTAACTTGGGTGATGTATTCACCTAGCTATGGTAGGTAGTATTCAGCTCATACTTAACTTGGGTGATGCATTCACCTAGTTTTGGCAGGTAGTAGCCAACGTATTTTACTAGCAGGGCTAGATCTTGTAACTTTTAGCAAATACGGTCAGGGGGCTAAGAGGCTTGGCCCTCACTATCCAGCTATCAATCATCGTAGAGCATCGATTGCTCACTGTTAGCTCATGGAGTAACACTGTAATACATGCCTTAGCATGTTGGTACATGAAGCAATTATATGCCTAGGCTCGTGTGGGAATTTTAGGTTGGGTGACTTAGTGCACCTAGGTCAATGGATGGGACAAGAGTATGATGTCTAGTCTTTACTTGTCATCTAACCTGTGTGATATCTCTTAGCCAAGTATTCTATTGTATCAAGATTGGTCATGAGGATGGGAACTTAGCATATGTGACCTAGCCCTTGGTGTAATTTAATGTGGCTCATTATCACACTTTTTTAGGGGTTTGTATGTGACCCTAATAATTTGTGCTTGCAGCTTTAATTGTGTGGAATACACTTCAGCTTCCATTTTCGATTCTTGGTATGCTCTTTGCACTTTTAGCTATAACATCTCATGAACGTTACGCCCTACTTAGGTAGTTTTGTTGAGGTATATCACATTTACTCTTCTAGAAATGAGCATAAATTTTTGTTCTCTTATCCTTATTATTGGCTTCTTGATTCATTTGCCTCATGCTAACCATGGGACAAATGTGCTAGCCATCCCTCCACTCAGCTAGGTTTTTAGTATGCTCTATTTTTTCATGGGCTAGATGATATCTGCTATTTTCAAGTATGATGTTCATGATTTGGACATAGGTCCAAAGGCACGGTCCTTTGATGTGTATTCAATTGAAACGTCCTTTGATGTGTATTCAATTGAAACTTCCTCTCGTGGCTTAAGGCCTTGAAATGCAAGCTTTTGTATTTGACTGACTTTGCACATAATTTTAAGTGTTGTATCTTGTAAATAGCATGAGTATTGTTGCTAATGCTCTATATTTTAGAAGACAAGTTTGTGGGTTTAATTATTAGCCTTTCATGTTTCTTCATCTTTTTTCTTGTGAGTCAATAATTGAATTGTATTTTTGAAAAACAGGGTGATTGTTGCAAAGTCTCAACCCAACTTTGGACACTATGCTATTGCAGCACTACAGAGACGTTGTGAACAAGAAGGAAAAGTCTTCACTGTATTGACACAGGTCATACTTACTTCTCACCATTTTTTCCTAGAAAGTTTTTATGAGCAAGATTTGAAACCGAGAGTTCTCTTCCTCCTTCCATGTTGATTTCATTTTGGTGTTGTGGCAAATTAGGGGGTAACTCTTTCTCCTTTTCAACTAGAATTAAGATTAGGGCATCCTCTTGTTCCTCCTTACCTATGAATTTGTAATGTTTTTCCTCGCATCGTATTGAGTCATTTATACCTTTTCTTGTTATTTTCTTTACATTCCATCGTGACTGTTTGCAAAACATTGTAAGATTGTAGAATACTTGCGGCATTGTTCATTTTTTCTTCCTTTTTGTGATGTGTCATCTTCTTATAGAAAATTAATGTCTTCACTTTTTTCAAGCTTTCAATTTCATTTGTGCATTGGCAATCCTAACCAAAGCCAAGTTGTGTTCTATGAAATATCTTCTGATGTAGATCGAAGTTTAAACTAGTAGCCAAGGAGGATGGGGCTCTGCTTCACAAGTGTCAAGGCGATAGCAGGAGAGGAGAGCTCAGCTGGATGAGGAAGACCACTCTTCCGTAGATGGTGACCTCTTGGATGTGGTCTCCTTCTAGTGTCAAGCTCTCGTGGATCTACTCTCTCGACCTCCTTCTAGTGTCAAGCTCGCATGTATCTACTCTCTCGACCTCCTGGATGTGGTCTCCTTCTAGTGTCAAGCTTGCCTGGATCTACTCTCTCACCTGTCTCCTTGTGGGAGTGAGGCCCACTATTCTGCCTACAACTGCCTTGTCTTGAAGTGACTGGACCACATGTTGCATTGCTTGTTTGTTGGAGAAAGGATAACCTTGACAGCTGTGGGATTCGAAGGTGCTGCCATTTGAGCCCTTCTGGCCAGACAAGTGTCACCACCAAGCTTACTTTCTCCAAGGCTTAAGCCAATTGACCCGAAGCTGTGCGGAAGGAAGAGGAGAGGTGGAAAAAGGGAAAAAGAAGAAAGCTTGAAGAAAGGCAATCAAGAGACAAGGGCGAAGGGCACTTGATAGTCTAAAAGAAAAGCCTTTGACTGGCTGCGAGTTGAAGCTAGGACAAAAGAGCTGCAATGGGCACCATAAACCAACTCCTCGTGGTCCACGCTGGCTCCAAGAGACCACCAAATGTACCACAAGCCTCGAAGTGCTTCGACAACCTTGAACCAAGCGAGCAGAGCCTCAGCCCTTGGGCTGAAACAACCCGACTGTAGTGGCTGTCTACCAGCTCTTGGAGGGGGCAAAGAAGCTGGTCGAAGGGGCTAAGTGCCCCCTAGGCACTCGAGCCCCACGGGGGGACTGCAGTTCCACAAAAACACCACCTATACTGCTCATGGGTGGTCTCCAGCAGCAAAATGACCAGCAGAGGTGGCAAAAACGAGGCGGGACAGGCATAAAATGGTGCAGCGGGGAGGGGAGGAAGAAAACAAGGGGTGGGGGAAATATAAGCCGGCGGGGGAGGAGAGGAAAGTGCGCGGGGGGGGGAGGGGCAGGGGCGAAGGGGGGAGAGGCTGGGAAGGGAGAAGATGGAGGAGGAGGGAAGGGCAGTTGGAAGTGAAGCGGGGGAGGAGGAGAAGGCACGGGGGTGCAAAAAGAGGCGCAGGGAGGGGGATGGTGCGACGGGAGGAGAAAGCACCGGGGGGAGGATGAGGAGTGGCGAGGGAGGCGAAGAAAGTGCCGAGGGGCGGACGAGGAGTGGCGAGGGATGGCATGACGGGAGGAGTAAGCGTCGGGGGACGGACAAGTAGTGGCAAGGGAGGCGGAGGCGGAGGCGGATTGGCGATGAGGAGCAGCTTCGGGAGCAGGGAGCCGTTTGATCCTTGCTCTTCAATGAAAGAGATCCAACTTGGCAAAAGAACGTATTTGGCCGATGCATTGTCAAGAAAACCTTAGGTTTCAGCAATAACCATTGCTTACCACAGTGAGTGTATGAAGGACCAAAATGCTCAGGATGAGGATTTCTCAAGGATTTATGGCCAGCTATCTAATAATCAGCGTCATGAGCATTATACTCTCAGAGATGGCTTTCTTATGATGCATGGTCGCCTTTGTAACACGAAGCAATTGAGGTCAAAGGTTATGATAGAAAGTCATGCTTCACCGTATGGAGGCATAGAGGCATTGATGCTACGGTGAAAGTAGTGGAGCACCTTTTCTATTGGCCAGCTTTGAGACGGGATGTGGATCCCTTTGTCAAAACATGAATCATCTGTCAGAGTATCAAGTTTGACTAATAGAAGGCACTTGGATTGCTGTAACCATTGCCAATCCCAGATAGACTATGGGTGAGTATTGCCATGGATTTTGTATTTGACCTTCCTAGGACACCTACGGGGAATGATGGCCTTTGGATTCTTATAAGCTGGTTCAGTAAACAAGCACATTTCATTCCGGTGAGGAAGAAAATTACAGCGCATCACATGGCAAGATTGTTCATGCAGAACATCTTTAAATATCATGGGATGCCTCAATCTATGGTTAGTGATAGAGATCCATGCATGACGAGTCTATTTTGGAGAGAGCTCTTTGAGAATATGGGTACCACATTGAAGTTTTCATATTCTTTTCATCCTTTGGCAGTTCAAAGAGGCTAATTCCACTATACTTAACTCGCTGAAATGCTTTGTGTCTGAGCATAAGACACAATGGGAGTAGTATTTGCCCTTAGTGGAGTTTGCTTACAACAATACTATGCATTCTTCCATTGGGAAAGCTCCATTTGAAATAGTGGAAGAAGGGAGGAAAGTCCCGCCTATCTTGCATACTAAGGATAAGATTTTTGAGGTTGATAAGTATGTTGAGAGCATGGATGTGGCATATTAGAAGGTGAAGCAAGCTCTCCAAAAGACTCAGGCAAAGCAAAAGAAGGTAGCTGATCGTCACTGCCGTGAACTAGTGTTCAAAGAAGGTGATTGGGCTCTTTTGTGTTTTGAAAAGGCAAGGCTGAAAAAGAAGAGGGGCAAAGACCGGTTGTTCCCCAAGTTGAGTATGAGATACTATGGGTCTTTTCAAAATTCAGAGAAGATCAATGATGTAACTTACAGGTTGAAGCTACCAGATCATTGGAGGATTCACAATGATTGCTTATAGGTTGAAGCTACCTGATCATTGGAGGCTTCACAACGCTTTCCATGTGAGTCTCCTTAAGCCTTCTAGGGGGATGTGCTAAAGGATATGCTTTTTGAGATGCAACCATAGGTTGAGGAGCTGGATGAGATCCTAGTTCTTGAGCAGATTTTGGCACTTAAGGAAAGGGAAATCAGTGGTCAAGTTTCCCGTTGCTACTTGGTGAACTTTTGGAATTACTCACCATTGCATGCAAAGTCGTTGGAAGAGGATGATCTACCATATACATCTCAGTTTTTAGAGCTCTACCTGAAAGCATTTCAGCTTGAGCCAACTTCAATTGTGTCTCCTTCAAGCTTAGCAGAGCGTAGGTTTGGAGCATTACCTGATGCTCAAGAGAGAGGTAGTACCTGCGTTGCGTTGATAGAGACAGGCTCAGATATCTAGAGGTCGCTTGGTGTCGTTGTATGTTCACTCAAGGTACGGCTTGCTGATAGTATGCCTTGGGACTTCTATGATCAGTGTACTGGTCACTGTGAGATGGTTTCTATAGTGTATATGGATTGCTATCCTAGGCTCTGAACAATCATATATGATGTGTCAACTTGTAATACATGCTTCTATGCACCTCTCCTACCAAATTCAATTAATTAATTAGTTTTGGTGCATGGAGGCTTAATCAAGGTATGCTTATCTATGGCTGAATTTATTGATACTTTAATTAACCTATGGTTTCTCTATGGCTTAATTTATTAATGTATTAATTAACCTATGTCTCTCCATAGCTTCATTTATTTTATGATAGACTATGTCCAAGCATTAATTAACCTATGTCTCTCCATACCTTAATTTATTTTATGCATAGACTATGTCTAAGGGGGGCTTCCCCAAACGTTCAAGAACCCAAAACTAAGGTTTGAACCCAAAACCTTCTTTTTCCCAAGTGTGAGCTCGACCACTAGGCTATTAAGTAATATAATATGCCTCTTTCCTTATAATAGTATTATAAATCCTCCCTCATCCCCCTCCGCTTTGGGATGTCCTTTCCTCTTTACCCACCTTCCCTAATCTCACATGTCCCTCCCTCCTTAATGTCCCTCCTCCCCCCCCGTTCTTTTATTTAATTCAAACTCTCTCCCTCACCCACATGAGACTAATTATTGCCTTCCCCTTTATGCTTAAATATTTTGCCATCATATACCACTCCCCTCTCCCCCTCTTTCCCAACTAATTAATTAATATGATTTTTTGAATGTTAGCAGCACCTATTCAGATGTATTTGAGTTATTGCATATGCTTGTAACATTCAGATGCAATCGAGGTCACTTGCCATGTTTCAGAGAGTGGTATGCCATGAGGGCGTGAGTTTGAACTTTGGGGATTAGTCTAAAGAGGGGACAAATGACCTTTAGAAATACAATTGGGCCATTGGTTTGTCCTTAAAAATGCCCCACTAGAGGGGGTATGGGGTGTGAAAGAGAGAGATTAAGGAGGATCGTAACACCATGAGAGAGACATAAGGTAGGCAACACTCAATCTATTCAAATGTATGTACTCAACAATACATGATAGGCCTCTTATATAGAGAGTGCCCTTTGAATAGTCAACATCTGTGGGATCCTCTGGTCCACATCTCTCCTTGTGGATATCCTCAATCCACATCCTCACATCATGTAGTCCACATCCTAGGGTAGCTACTTTAATTCTTTCCTATACCATACCTTAGCCTTTAATCTATGTGCTCATGGCACCATATCTCAACACCTCCCCTTGGTGCCATGATCCTTTGGCTACTGCAAGGTGGTCAGATGTGAGTTTACATTCCATCACCTCCCCTTAGTGCATGCATTGCTACTTAAGGTGGTCAAGTGTGGTTTTCACAAGTCAATACCTCCCTTGAGTGCTTTCATCGCTACTCTTAGGTGGTCAGGTTTGATTTACAAACGTGTGGGCTAAAGGTGGCAAGGATGTTGCTTCTCAATACATGTTGTTCTTATCATTTTGCCTGTGGCTTGATGATGACTCCACATAGTTGACTTGCTGGTTCTTCAATCTGCAATCTTCTTCCTTGTGTCCCAGCTTCTTGCAATGGTAACACTTTGGTTTATGCTTTAGTCTGCAGTCACTTTGATAGTGACCCATCCTTCCGCAATGGTAGCACTTCGTTGATGTTTTACTAAACAATGCTTGTTCTTCGTTATAGTTGATGCGTGTTGATGTAGATGTCGATTTCGATGTGGATGTCAATGCCTTCAACTCTCTTTCTTTTTCAAGAAGAGAGGATACACATTCCTCAAAATTTGGATCTGGTAAATTCTTCAAAGTGGTTGTCAGTGCGTTGTACTTTGCAGGCATGCTTTTAAGGAGAATTGCAAGTGCATCTTTTTTCCCTACTTTTGCATTTATGCCTTCTAGTTGGGTCATAATGCTTTTGATTTTGTTGACAAATTGTGCCATCAATTCGTTGAAGCTCATGTGCAAACCATAGAATTCGATCTTAAGATGAATTTCTTGGTTTTTGGCTTTTGCACCAAAGACTGTGTTCAATGCATCCCATGCATCCTTGGCATGATCCTTGGAGTCTATATGATGAATTATGTTTGGACCCAAGTGCAAACCAATGAGTGATAGTGCTGCCTCGTCTTTTTCCTTTCAGGCATCATTTTGTGTAGTGGGTATGTCTTTTTTTACAGTCTTCCAAAGCTTTTGATGCATCAAGAGATACCTCATTTGTGTAGACCAGGTGTGAAATTCTTGCCCAATGAACTTCTCAACAGTTGGGGTGCGTATTGCCATTGCAAAGGTCTTACCAGCTGAAGATACTTTTAAATTTGACAGTGTCTACTTGCATACAGAAAATCTGAGTTGACAAGCGCGTGTGCAAATTCCTCCTAGATTGCAAGTTACGCCTTGTCGAAGATTTTGTGGAGAAGAGGGGGCATGATGAGGTGGCACAGAGAGTCACATGCTGCTTACAATTGCTGCTTACAAACTAGTGCTTAGCAAGGTACTGTGGTGACCTTTTAACCCAAGGCTACATGAACTTAACCATGGTTCAATTAAACCAAGTAGCAGAATCTAACCATAGTTAAGGTTAACCAACCTTATCCACTCGTTAACCAAGGTTATTTTAACCTAACCAACCACATAACTTAACCAACCCTATCTCACTAGGGGTGGTTCAAAAAAGGCCATGTGTCAATTTTCGGGGAATCTTAGGAAACCTTGTGGAAAGAATTCTAAGCAGAGAAGGCGACGATGGTGTTGCAGTTTCGGAACCCTGTGGTGTGCTGGAAGGTCGCAGGGAGTTCGGAGGCGCAGGTCGAAGGTGGATGGATTTGGAAGCATGCTAAGAGAGTCCACTGGGAGACTTCAGGAGCGGCTGCTCCTCTCAAACGCTTCACCAATAGAGGCCATCCCGCGAGGCGCCAAATGGTCTGCTACATGCTACGCCGCTGCTGCTACTTGCCAAATGATCTGCTACATGCTGCGCCGCTGTTGTTGCTTGCCAAATGATCTGCTACGTGCTGTGCCGCTGCTGTTGCTTGCCGTCATACACCCGTTGAAGCAGGAATGCTACAACTTGCAACAAAACTGCACCACATCAAGAACAAACGCGGCAGCTTGAAACCAGAGAACTGCAGGTCAGGCAAGGAATCCCGCTTGTGCGAGCTGGCATGAAATGCCTTTGTAAGCTGTTAAGCTCAAATTGGGCTGGCAAAAGGTGAGCGAAGGTCAGAATTAGTCGCTGGCACTAGAGATTGACTCGAAGAGCTGAAGCTAGCGAAGTGCTTTGTTGAGGCGTTGAAGGGCTTGGATGCTGTCGTTGGAGGTTTTGTTGGAGATGGTAGGGACGATGCAGTCTCGGTTGGTGTTGATGAAAGGAGGTAGCTTAGAGTCGTTGGAGGCGGAGCTGCTGGACAAGCTGGAGCTGAAGACGTTGAAGGAGTTATCTTTGTTAGAGCTGGAGCTAGATCTCTAGTGAGAGTAGAATGAACTCTACTAAGAACAATGGAAGTCTCACAATCTCTCAAGAGAAAAAGAATGGAACTATGGACGGACCTTTCATTGGAAGTGAACTCTTATGAAGAACGCTCAAGAGAACCTCTCAATCACTCTCTCACCCTCACAAGGATCTCGATGTCTCAACGTAAGACAAGGGAGCTCTGATACCATGTAAAAGAGAGAGATCAAGGAGGATCGTAACACCATGACAGAGACATAAGGTAGGCAACACTCAATCTATTCAAATGTGTGTACTCAACAATACATGATAGGCCTCTTATATAGAGAGTGTCCTTTGAAGTGCCCTTTGAATAGTCAACATCTGTGGGATCCTCTGGTCCACATCTCTCCTTGTGGATATCCTCAATCCACATCCTCACATCATTTAGTCCACATCCTAGGGTGGCTACTTTAATTCTTTCCTATACCATACCTTAGCCTTTAATCTATGTGCTCATGGCACCATATCTCAACATGGGGGCCAACTGAAATGTAGGGGCCCGTGGCACCTACTAAAATCTCAAAGGTTATGTACATGGTTGATGGGCTGAGAGGAAGCACCTGGAGGAATCGTGTGGCGCTGATGGGAAGAGGAGATACGGGTTTCGTATGACAAATAGGCCATGAAAGGGGAAAGAAGGCTGACAAATTCACTTACGGGATCCACGCCAAGGGCCGTACACTGCAGTTTGGACTGTGGGTCATTCTAGTTTTCATACGGGAGGCCTTGAGACAGTTTGCTGCACTTTGGGCTGTCCGTACGGTGAACAGCCAATGCTAAAGAGGCTCGTGGGCTGACAGCTCCGTTGGTAGAGGGCCTGGCTGCTCACAGGGCCAAGCTCAAAGGCCATGAACTGCTCCGGAAGGGGCTGGTTATATTCAATTCTCTCTCTATCTCTCTCTCTCTCTCTCTCTCTCTCCTCGCTGTTGTACTGGTAGGTTATGCTGATGCATTGGGAGAATAATTCATCTTTGGGACTGGGTTGCGCAAGCTCGTGTATGAGCTCAGTTGGATGCCCCTAGATTGACCAGGACAAGCTGGTTGCTTTTTCTTGATCTTGCTCTTTTGGTTGTGAGCTGTTTTGGAGAGACTTGGTTGGCAGGGTGGTTCACAGTGGATGCTTGCGGTTCAGGTTCTTGTTCCTGAGGTTGTGGGCAGACCATTTATACTCTCACTTATTGCTTGGGTATTTCAGTCAATTAGTGGACACCTGAAGCAGTGAGGGGAGTTGTGTGACCCCGCATGGGCTGCTACTCCAAGCTTTATCAAGGTGTTTGAAATAGAGATGGATACCTATTGCCTTTGAGGTGTGAGAGCAGAGCGCAAACTCTAGTTGTTGCATTTTTCAACTTAGATGTCTCAAACATTTTTTCCTTATATGTTTCTCTTTTTTTACTTTTTATCCAATTGATGGAATTAATTGTATGGCTCAATTATTGATGGGACTTTTAAATCTAAACACACACACACGCGCGCACACGTGTTTGTGAAGTGTTCCGTAGTTAACATTCCCGTGTGAATTCCTAGGATGCTCTATCAATCTTCTGCTGCAGGATACCCTCCGTCGATATCATTTCTAACATGGTATTAAAGCTCTAATCGGAAGCTCACGGGAGTGGAGCTTAAAGACAAGGACCTTGCTGAAGGACAATCTTTATTCATTGCTTGGGGGAATCTACTTTGACGTCTGAAGGATTGTGCCATGCCCTTGTGAGAAGAAGGGAGGCTCATGTTCAGCTAGGAGTACGACATTCTTACTCTATCTCTTTTCAGTTCATTGTCATGGCCAACAGATATTAGATCCCTAATTTTGGTGATACAAGCAAGCTTGATGGGAGGGATTACCCATTGTGGAAGATGAAGGTCAGGAGTCGTTTAGTGTTGAGGGAGTCTTGGGAGATTGCGATTGACAGAGAGTTAATACCTTAAGCCACGGTGACTCCAACGATAGGGACCACAACAACACTGACTATACTGACAAACCCCATTTTGGTGAGAACTTGGCAGATATGAGATGCAGAGGCATTGGCTATCATTGTGGGCACCACAGAGGATGCGGTACTTTCATGTATGAGCTCAACAACGAAGCGAGGATTTTGGACCTCGAGACGGAGCTCTATGGCATGAGCATGGATGAGGGGGATTTACTACAGGAGCACATCACTAAGACGAAAGTGGTGCGGGATCAGCTGGCGACAGCTCGGTCAAAGGGCAAGAGGGCTAGGCTATTGCTGGGCATGCTTTCCAAGAGCTACACTAGTTTTGTGACTATGATGATTGTGGGGCAGAGGGCGAGGCTAGTGACGTTCAAGGAGCGAGGACCATTACATCTACAGTAAGAAGCTCAGGAGAAGAAATATGATGGAATCGATGATAAAGCCCTTATAGCTCAGGACGAGAGGAAAGGCAAGGGTAAGGGTAAGCCTGGCAAAGTCAAGCACACAAAGGACAAGTCTGATGACGGAACAGACTCTTCAAATGATGAAAACAAGAAGAAGAGGAACAGAGAAAAGAAACACTTCTATTGTGATGAGCCAGGACATTTGATGAGGATTGTAGAAAGAAGAAGGCTGATCAGAAGAAGAAGGGGGCCAGCTCTGAGTCATAGGAGTCAAAGCCAATGTGGTGGTCACAGAGGAGCTTTTCTTGGTGACATCTCCCAGTGTTGCTGAGGTAAAATATGCAGACTTGTCATAAGAGGAGTAAAAAACTTTTGTGAAGGTGAAGGACAATGACGAGTGCCTGGAGCCCTCTAGGTGCTTGGCTGGTATTGATGACACAGAGTGTGTAATCAAGGGAGAAAAAGGGCTATGTTAGTGGCCCTTTAGGTGGGAATTGGGGAGGGACTATACAAGTCCCCATCCACCCCTCATTGTGTATTTTTTGATGTGACATCTAATCCTATTGACTCCCTCCTCCTTCCTCCTCCTTGCAGCCTACTCTCTCTCTCTCTCTTTCTCTATCCTATCTCTTCTCTTTCCTTCTCTCCCTCATTCTTCCTCCCTTCCGCTCTTCTATCCTCTTCCTCTAGTTTGCCCCTACTCCCTTTTCTACATTGGTACCAGAGCTCCGACTCTGGCACCATTGCTTCCCCTTTCACCTCAAGGTTTTTGTTCTGGGAGATGATGAGGAATTGGTAGATGTATAGACTCCTTGAATGCCTCTCATGATGAGATGGAGGGAGCACATGAGGCAGAAGAAGCTCTAGACATTGGAGCCACGAAGCATGCTGAATTTCCTTTTGATCCTAGTGGTGCTACTAAGTCCAACATGCATGCTAGCGACACATTCGACATTCAGCCCTCCTGTGGTAGACAACACCGTATGCCTAGAGCCTATCTAGAGCCTCTTTTCTGTAGCATCATGTTACCATGCCATTCCGTGCACAGGATGATGTGGATGGGAATGCGCCTGTGGCTGAGGAGGAGATTTATTGGGATGCTCAGCCAGCACTATATGCTATCTCCCCTGATGCATTGATGGGTGCTAGGAATGCTGAGACTATGAGATTAAAGGGTGAGATCAAGGGCCAGACTGTTCACATGCTTGTGGATAGCAGGAGCACTCATAGCTTCATCAACACCAAGACCTTGCAAAAAGTGGGGCTGATTGCTACAGAGATAGACCATGGTGAGAGAGAGAAAGAAAGAAAGAAAGAAAGTCTATTAACGTCCACAGGAGACCAAGAGGTCTATGGGACAACATGAAAGCCATCTAGTACATCAGCTTAGGGATGGCGCAGGGCAGCTTCCAAGGAGTGCAAAAGCAGCTCCATTTATTTAGAGAGTACCTATATTGTAGCCTAGATAAAACATACACACATATATATAGTTGGCCTTACATCAGTTTAAAACTGTGAGTCTTTTGGTTTAGATTTAAACTCTCTAATGAGTGCTATCCTGTCCCGGTAGACTGCCCATTTACCATCCTTCCTGGCAGCCCGAACCTTTGCTAATTCCTTTGCCTTATCCTTCAGTTGAGCCTTGGTGAGTTCCTCGGCTATCCATATCTTCGTCCCTTTCAGCTTGTGAGATTGTCGCAGAACTTTATACGTATGTCTCGTGAGTTGAACGTAATGATAGCATGGCCATTACGTTGACCGATATGAACTACTCGAGCTTCACCGTCATCATCTAGGTTGTTAGGATTGTCATCGGCATCTGCTGTCCAGTCAACAGTAGGCATGGCTGTATGGACGATGGCATATCAGCAAATTCAGAGAACAATTTCTGCATATCCAAGTCATCCACATGGGGAATGCTTCCCTTCTACACTACAAAAACATTCATGGCATAGATGGCATTCCCATTCTGTCTTGCTTAAATGGCTTGCATTTTCCGGGCTATCATGCCTTGTAATACCACTTGCTTACCCTTGTGTGCAAAGCAGAGTGTCAAGGCATTCAAATCCATGCTGAATTCTCCCAGAAATTTCATCCAATTCCAACCCAAGACAACATCAATAGGACCCATGTCCAATGTAAAAAGATCTCCTACAAAATCATAGTCATCAGAGAGCCTGATCCTCCCACCCTGACAACATAGTCTATCGATCATAAGTTGTCCAGATGGATGGTATGAAGAAGATGAATCTTTTAGTGAGACCTTAGCATCCCAAGAGGGATGTTGTTCTGGAGCCTAGCAATAAGCCCATAAACAAAGCCCTATATTGTCTTTCTAAAGTTGAGCGGGTGGAATTGGCAGTACAGGTGTGGGAATTGCTTGAGTAGAACTTCATCTCTTATAGCACTTGTCCTTTTGCCTCCCCAATGCTTGGTGAAGAAGAAAGATGGATCGTACCGCATGTGCATTGATTATAGGGATCTCAACAAGGCCACTATTAAGAATAGGTTTCCAATCCCCAGGATTGATGGCTTGTTGGATGAACTCAAGGGTGCTCAGTTTTTCACGAAGATAGATTTGAGGTTATGCTACCATCAAATGGGGGTTTCCATTTTCCAAGCGAAAACCCCCAAGCGACGAGCAGACAAAAGGTGGGAGGGTCCAAAATATATAGTCACAAGTAATTTTTGGGGAGCACAAAATTCTAAAATTTTCCAAGGAATATGTAAGCAAATATGAAATATGATGAATAGAGATAGATATAGTTATGCCTTTATATAATGTCCAAGAGGTGACTTGTTTTATGACATTCAAATATCCTTTTTTAGCACTGCCCCTAAAAGGGGCAGGCTATAGCATCGATTTGGATGAGCCTTTGAATTCGGACTGCAGGCCAAGTGGCAGCCATGGCATTGGTTGCAACTACAGTCCTCTTGAAGTTGCATGGCAGCCATGCAATTTCTACGTATTATTCTTTTCGTTGCTCTGTCTCTGTTCTTGTTCTCACCAATCGATATGCCCAAGCTTTCGGCTCAAAAACTCCCCGTGTTTTGCTCCCTCCATGCCTCACCACCCTCCTCCCTCTCTTGCTCCCCTTGTAGCTGCATGACATGGCTCGTCATTTGGCGTAGCTTGCAGCTCGAACGCTAACAACTACTCGAACTTTGTCTCCTATCTGGCCCTCCTCCCCCTCCTTCCTCTCTTTCCAAATCGTGTTTGCGAAAATTCACCGGCTTTGAGATTTTTCCTTCCGCTGTCCTTGGTTGGTCAGTCTTGCGCCCACAAAAATGTCCGTCGCCTATCAAAGCTGGGAAGTGTCATCCGGGCCGATGGTTGGATACAAAGTCGGACCCCAGGGAACCATCGTGGTGCCGACGGGTCTAATTACAGGATACACCCCCAATAGGACACTGTCCTTCGCGGCTTATATGCTCTCTCTCTATACATGCAGTCGCATTCTGAGGCAAATGGCTCCATCTCTCCTGGATACAAAGGATGCAGGCTGTTTGTAGTGTTAAAAGAGTTCTCGGTCATTTTGCCGATGTTAAAGGAGAACTTCTTGCTAACTTCTAACTTTCTTTATGTGCAGAAGCTGGAGTTAGGCTCGCTGAGGTCGGTTATGCTGTGTTCAGAATCCACTTAAAGGCCATAGAAAGTCTGAGGCCTTGGTTGCCTACATGAGCAGATTTAACCATGTTGTTGATGATTGCATTTCCTTTTTCAAGAGCGTTAGAGGTGCGTCGAATCCTGCACATTTAGCCATATTGTTGTTGATTGTGTTTCCTTTTTCAAAAGTTCTAGCTGATTTTGGCATATGAGAGAAATCCCGTGGGGCAGGACGGACATAATTTGATTGCGTATGTTCTCAACCCCAATTTTTGTGAGCACGCCATGAGTAGTACAAAAAGAAGCCCAGGTTCCTATATGGCGAGTCGATGGGTGGTGCCATGGCTCTTCTTATTCACAGAAAGGAGCCCAAAGGTTGGAATGGGGCTGTTCTAGTCACTCATGTGGCTCCGACTCGGAAGATAATTGACACTGGCTTCAAAGATCCATTGAAAAGAGTGAAGGTAAATTCTGCAGCCCTGAATGCTGATAATATTCTCAGAGGTGGGCAATACATGGTTAAACGAAATGCCTTGTTGTAGTTGCGATCGAACTGCTACGTATACCAAGACAGCAGGCTGAGCACGGACTTAGAGCAGTGGCTGGATGAGGTATGACGGCGAAGAGCATAGACAAGACGTTCCGGTTGTGTCCGGGCATGTAGCACGGGCTAATGCTTGAGGAGCTAGATGACAACATGGAGAGGGTATTTCGTGACGTCACAAGTTCGGCTCAACGAGAGGTCGAGTGGTGGCAACGAAGCTGGAGCAGCCTCATGCGCCAAGCAGACTGGTCTGAAGAAGAATTTTCTGCAAGCTAAAGAGAAGGGCATTGTGGGTGATGAGAGTAGCGGTTCCATGATCAACCCCAAGCTAGCAGCAGAACAACTTAAGCAGCTAAATCCCATCATCAGCACCAGTCTTGTTCTCGCAATCTGATGATTCAAAATCGACAACCCCAGAAAAGCATGCGATCGAAATCGATCAAGAGCCCTTCCATTGATACAATTCGAATTGACAATGGGGCAGTGTTTTCTTTTACCATTGGATAGATCAGGAAATTTTGAGCAAGTATTCTCTTTATAGTTCCTCTAGCTGAGCTAATAAAAAGATATAACCCCTTTTTAATAGACCATTGAAGTGTATTCTACCAAAGGAACATGGTTTGAAGAGCTTCCCCCAACCCTAATTTGTCGGTGGAATACCCTTGGAGGGCTTACAAAGAAGGGGTCATAACTTTTGCTCCTTACCTCAAATTGAGGAGTTGTAAAATGATCTATGAAATGGTAGGCTTAAAAGTATAATTTTGAAAGATATTGAAGAGATAAATTGGGAATTTCAAGATGTATATGAGAGTTACAATTTCTCCCTAATTTATATTATGGTAGGAAGGAGTTCAGTAGGGACCACTTTTCCTCAAAAGTACTTAGGTTTGGAGAATTGGGAATCCCTCTTTTGCCATTCAACACATAGTTGGCACACATTACTGCATCAAGCCAAAATTTATTGGGCAAAGACTTGGCCTTAAGCATGCATCTGGCCATCTCCATTGTGGACCTGTTTTTCCTTTCAGAAACAGGATTCTGCTGAGGAGTGTAAGGAGTAGTGCATGAGTGAATAATGCCCCGTGAAGACAGAAATGCATCAAACTCCTTTGACATATACTCTCCCCCCCTATCTGTGTTGAGGGTGACAAGCTTGCATCTTGATTCATTCTCAACCATATTCAGCCATCTCTGAAAGCATAAGAAAACTTCAGATTTGGCTTTTAAAGGATATACCCAGCAATATCTTGTGAAATTATCAATGAGAGTCATGAAATACTTATACCCCCCAATGGCATTTGTCCTCATTGGGCCACAGACATCACTGTGTACTAGCTGCAATTTCCTTTGTGAGAGGTTTGGACAATTCTTTTGAAAAGGAAATTGATGCACCTTACCAAAAAGACAACCCTCACACACATGTTTGGAAACTGTGTGAGTCTGAGGTACATCATTTGCCATCTGCTGTGAATGTAGCTTTGCAAGAGCTCTATAATTGAGATGGCCCATTCTCTCATGCCAAAGATGAGTTTCAGCAAGCTGTGAATCTGAAATAGCCAATGCTTCAATAGAAAGTGCAGCTGAATGATGATCAAGGTGATAAAGCCCTTTTTGCAAAGTGCCAGTGAGAACTATGGCATTGTCATCACGAAGATCATAAACTAGACATCTGTAGCCATTAAAAATCACTCTGAAACCTGAAGTAGCAATTGCTGAAATTGAAATCAAGTTGACTTTAATGCCAGGCACAAAAAGAACATTTGTCAGAGTGACAGGATGGCTTGAAATGGATGTGAGCTGCACATCTCCAACTCCTTTTACAGCATATGAAGCATTATTAGCACATGTAACAGATCCCCTTGAGGTGCATCAGCTAAAGAATGAAACAACTGTCTGCAAGATGTGACATGCTTGGAAGCACCACTATCAAAGTACGAGGACTAAGCATCATTAGCATTAATGAATGCATCAGCTTTGGGGGGATCAAATGAGCAAAGGACAGCCCATGCCCAATCATCCTGAAGAGCATGTGCATGTGAAGCATCTTCTGGCTCATGGGATTCAATAGCATGTGAGGCATTAACTGTTAATCCTGCTTTCTTTTTCTCCGAAGCAATGCGCTTCCTGCATTTTGAAATGTCATGTCTAGGCTTGCGACAATAGTTGCATCTTTTCTTCTTTGACTTAGCTGCTGTATTTTTAGATGTATGGGAGGAATTGCAGCTGCTATGCGCAGATTTTGGCTTGCCCATAGGCTTGGAAGCCTTGCCTCTCTATCTGCTATGAAGCAAATGCATGATCAGGAATAATGGCTTGTCTATTAGCTCTACTTTGCTCTTCCTGCAAAAGCAAAGTAACTAGCCGATCAAAAGAATAGTGGTCTGGATTACCCATGGCCACTAATCGAAGGGTTGTAGCAAACCCTTGATATGTATCTGGCAGTCCATTCAATGTGGTACTAACAAGCTGTGAATTTGGCACCACCTCATCAATGTTGGCAAGTTGTTCCATGAGGTCCTTGACCTTTGTCAGGTATGCATCCATAGACTCACCTTCATTCATATTGACTTCCTGTAATTGCCTACTCAAATATGCAACACGAGCTTCATTGCGAATATGATAGAGAGAAGCCAATTTATCCCAAGCATCCTTTGCTATCCTGCAAGATCGGATGTGTGGAATAATGATTCTCTTGCATGATAAAGCAATGCATGAATGTGCATTTGCATCTCCTGCATCCCATCTTGACTGGTCTTGAGTTGGAAGAGCAGCAGCAGGAGTGCTAGAGGAAGAGGCATCAGGAGGAGTACCCCCTGCAGAAGGACCAGCAGTAGAGGCAACCACTGTAGCATTGGCTGTCCTCAGATCAGCCCCAGAAACAATATTCCACAAATGCTTTGTAACAAGAATATGTTTCATGAGATAAGACCACATCGGATAGTTGGTGCCATCCAACTTATCATCTTCACGAAGAACTCCAAATAAATCTTGATTGTTCCCAGCCATAGCAAATATGATACCCTGAAAAGGACCTGAAAACCCAAAAGCCTCAAGGCTATCACTGCAAAAAGCTGGCTGTCCAAAAAATGACAGCAAATATCTACAAATTTCTGATCCAAATCAAAGGGCAAATGCAGATCTGACCCAAATGTGACTGTGATAGGCAATGTTCACTGCAAAAACAACAAATCTGGCAAAGCCCCAAATTTATTGAGGGCAAATAGGCCAAAAAGAGGGCAAATACAGAATAGCCCCAAATTTTGCTAGAATTTTTGCAAATGTGACCCAATGTATGAAGATTTGACTCAATGTCTTGCAAAAGTGACTCAATGTATAGTCTCAAGGCTTGAAAATGCAAAAGTATGAGTTACTGTCCCAAACTCAAAAGTATGAGTTACTGCTCAGTTGAAATTAAGCTTCCAATGCAAAAGCCCCAAGTTTTTGTTGACCAAATTCTGGATCAAGTACAACTGTACGGATGTCAGTACGGTGCTTGTACGGAACAGAGCACGATAGCTGTACGGTAGCCTGGTACGTGCACACATGACTGTACGGAGAAGCAGTACGGAATATGCACGATGTACGAATCAAGTACGACGCAGTGTACGGCGACGCAGGTATCCGTACGTGATAGTTTGGAACGCAGTGTACGGCGATGCAGATATCCGTACGTGACAGTACGGAACGCAGTGTACGGCGACGCAGATATCCGTATGTGACAGTACGGACGTCTGGTGTGCAGGCTATACGGTGGTATAGGTACCACGTAGTACGGCTGTACGTCGATAGTACGGAACACACAAAGGTACGGGAGCCTTGGACAGCAGTTGGAGAGCCTCGAACAAGCTGGAGCAGGAACGACCAGCAAAGGAGCAGACTTCCAATGAGCGATAGAAAGCGGCTCAAAGGGGTTGAGGAGAGCTGGAAGACAAGTGTAGAACTCAGCTCTAATACCACTGTAGGATCAGATAGAAGAGAGAGAGTGCAGGTAGCAAAGGGTCGCAGAAGAACACCTGTCACGTCAAAACTTAGATTATTCAAAACTAAAGAGTACAAGGTACAAGTACCTACACCTAGGACTAAGTGTCCTAGGTGTCACATAGGACTAAGTGTCCTATGTGGCCTAAAAGATGCTAACACTATAAGTGTCTTTATTTATGCCTACAAGGCACATACCATGGCCCATAGGGCATCATTAGAACCACCAGAGGATGGCCTACACCTAGCACTACATACCATCTTGAGACTGATGGACATTCGGAAAGGGTGAACAAATGGATAGAGGAATACTTGAGGACTTTTGTCATGATACATGTCTTGGGATAGGTGGTTGGCACTTGCAATTGGAGCTCCCTAGTACCTCCAAGATCCATGGTGTTTCCATGTATCCTTGTTGAAACCACATGTGGGACAGCATGTGCATGTTCTACTTGAGTTGCCACCTATGGATGAGGAGGGTCATATTCTCTATGTTCTTGAGCGCATCGTGGGTTTCAGAGATTGAGTACTCCGCAATAGGGTATACATTGAGTACCGCATAAGCTGGAAAGGGTTTCTAGAGGATGAACAGTCATGGTAGCCATAGAGGATTGTTCAAGAGTACCCCTATCTTTTACCAGGCTGATTAGCATCACTTGGATGTCCTAGCACCTTTGCGTAGTAGCCAGTACATGGAATTTTGAGGGCAAAATTCTATGGAAAGGGAAAAAGGGCTATGTTAGTGGCTCTTTAGGTGGGAATTAAGGAGGAACTATATCCACTCCTCATTGTGTACTTTTTGATGTGACATCTAAGCCTATCTACTCTCTCGTCCCTCCTCCTTGCAGCCTATACACACACACACACTCTTTCTCTCTCTCTCTCTCTCTCTCTCTCTCTCTCTCTCTCTCTCCATTCTAGTACAGTATGGATGCTCCGTTTTCTCCCCTCCTATCACACGAGGTCAACTAGGTTATCCGTGAGGATCTACCACAACTACATACATTCCGGACCTGGTTGGGCCCGAGTGATCTTCCAATGAAGCTGGGCTTCTACAGAGATCACTTCTTTCAAAGCAGTCACAAAGCACATACAGAGAACTTGTAAATTTCATGCAAAGCACATTACAAGTAGAAAGAAGTGGAAAAGCACTCATAAAGCAGCCAAGAAAAGGACAAGCAGTAACAAGCACATGCAAAGCACTGTGAAAGCAGTCACAAAGCATTGCTAAAGCAGTGACAACCAGTCAAAAAATCAAGCTGTCAAAAAGAAGTTTTTAAAAAGAAAGCAGTGGTAAAGCAGTCTCACTGAGCAATTCTTAGCAGAATCTAAGAAGTCAAAAGCACATGCAAATAACATGCCAAACCACATACAGAGCTTTGCTAAAACACTACCAAACCAATCACAAAAGCAAGCAGCGACAAAGCAACACTAAAGCATTGTCATAGCACTGAAAAGCACATGTAAAGCACTCATCAAATAGAAAGCAGTGGACAAGCAGCCACAAATCAATGTTAATGCACTTTCAAAGCAGTCACAAAGCACATACAGAGAACTTGGCCTCCCACAGCGCAGCTGTTGTTGCAAGCCCGTTTTTGCCTCCCACAACGTAGCAACAATAGCAACGCCAAGGCGGAAGAGGGAAATATAAAGAATAGGTTAATATTTGAATAGATAGGTGAATTGGACGTATACAATGTGGAGAGAGGTGGAGAGAGGGAGAGGCAGACAAAGCGAGAGAGGAGCAGGGAGGGGGCAAAGATGTATTGCTGGGAATTTTCTTCAAAAAATTAGCAATGCATTGCAATTGATTCGGGTTGAGAATTGTTAGTAGATTAGTAGCTTTGATTTTTAGAATTCGAACGACCCATTAGGGACGGTATATGCTTTAATAGTATTATAATTTATGCTTTAATATTATCATAGTTTATGTTTTTTGAAAGCTGAATCTTACCAATGCTGGATGGGGTCTTTACAATTATAGGCTGCAAGAAATAAGAGACCTTGTTGAGACTAGATGGAGGCGGATGCAAAGGCCTATCCATGGCCTTGCAAATATGCTGCATCTACTCTTCAGGTCTCCGGAGCTGTTCAATAAGGCCACATTGCTTACAGACAAAGATGCATACTTTTCCTGTGTCTACAATGACAACATGCAGTTGGAGCTTGACTTGCAGTTGATGCAGTACATAAACAGTGTGGGTGTTTCCTTCTCCCGACCCACTTCGAGAAGGAGATTCGTGTGAAACCCATCGAGTGGTGGGAGACGTATGGGTACTCCACTACTCAGCTGCAAGCTTGTGCTCTTCGTGTTTTGTCACAGGTGGGGATTAGAATTTAAGATCTTTAATTGTTTTACAATACTTTTATAAGATTCAAGATTTATTATCTTACGTAACTATAGTATGGTTTATAGTTATTGCTTTAGCCCTTGGCACTTTGCATCGATCAAGATTCAACTCCAATGTCCATGGCAACAGGAGTGCTTAGTAGGGGCATGTGAGAGAAACTGAAGCTCCTCTTATTCCCTCATCCATACAAAGAGAAGAAACAAGTTGACCACAAGCCAGCTTGAGCGACTGGTATACTGTAATGCCAACTTGAAGCTTATCAGAAAGTTGAAGGCATTGGAAGGTCCTATGCAAGTATAGTAAATGTTAAGCAAAAAATGGGTACAGTTTGAACAAAATAGAGATCCATCCAATCTTGAATTGGAATCTGTTTGCAGGTAGATCCCACTACGATTGACGTCAACAAGCAACGTGCTTATGCTCCATTGCAAGATGATGAGGAGCAGATATACAAATAGCTCCATAAGGAGGATGTACTATTCAACGTGGTTCAGGAGGATCTCAAGGAGTGAGGACTTATTCTCGTTGAGGCAACGAGCAGAGAGCCAGTACTTCACAGTCCTTGACAGATGGGGAGGTCTCCTTGCCAGATGATGAGGCGTTCGTTGTTGGTGGGTGATGATGATTCAAGATGACATTGATCTGGCTGTAGTGGAGCCTCAATATGATAGTGAGGGAATATAATCACAGACGGGGATTTTAGATCCAGTGACTCATCTGATGAGGATGAGTCTTGAGTCATGAGTAGTAGTGTGTATTACTTGGCACTATTTATTTTTCAGCTTGAGACTTGTCTTTTCATTGTTGGGACCGGAGTCTGAGACATGTCTTTTGAGTTCTAAGTCATGATTCATATTGACACTTTCAACTTTACTCTTTATTATGAATCATGCTGCATGCAGATTCATGGTACTACAGTCTATTTACTTTTCAGTTTCAAGTTTTAACTTTGAATGTTGATAGTTGTAAGTACTAAGTAAATCTATGATTCATCATTCATTGTTTCTGTGAGACTTAAGTTATCACTTGCAATACTTTGAAGTTCTAAATTTAATTTGTAGAAAGGTCTGAAATTTGAAAAATTCCATGTAGTATATTGTATGATGTATCATGTATGTTCTAAGTAATAAGTGCAATGTGCATGGGCCATGGCACATGCAACATGATGCATCTTAGTATCTACTATAATCTATATTACCAATAACTAATAAGATATCTTATATATATATGTGTGTGTGTGTGTGTGTGTGTGTGTGTGTGTATGTATGTATGTAATTGTATTATTTATTTATTTATTTATACGTTTCTTAAGTTTAGGTATCCAACCCTAAAACATACCTAACGTTTCGTACTTGACATTTCTGACAACCATGATGGACTGCCATGTGGGGAGTTTGCCTTTTTAGCCCTTGGGCCCTAGCAAGCTTAGTGCTAAACCAACCACTATCCCCATTTATTGCTGAGCTTGTTGCTTCGAGCATGGTCGAGGACTTGCCCATGTCTTTATCATGTGCAGGAAGGACATAGGATGAGATTATAGACAACAAATTCTCATCTATTTGTATTTAATATTATAGTTGGATCAACTTCATGTTCAGTGGGTAGGTTGGGATAGAAGACCGGTGGCATGAGGAGGCACATGGAGTGTCATGGATAGGTTATAGCCTGCTAAGCAAGTGTTTCCCAAGGAGTGGTATGTGTAATATTGGATATGGATAGGACCATACCCACGACATAATTATAGGTTGGACGACATTTGATAAGTGGATCCCCTGTTCATTGTCTTCCAAGACATGCAACGAATTGCTTGTTTCTAATTAGAACATGGTAGTTGCCTCATCTTGAAATTTCATTGGCATAGGGGTGGGCAGCCCTAAAGCGAAGGGAAAGTGTCCTCTTTCATTTTAGGAACTCTAGCAAGATGCAGGTAACAAGTGCCAATGTAATTAGCCTTGGTCAACCAAAGTCAACAGATCAACTCTGACAATGTGATCAAACATGATCAACTAACCTTATACTATCTTTCCCTAGTAAATTGCAATGCCGTGTGTAACCAAAAAAAGCTTAATTGAGACCTAGGTAGGCTAAACCAATGACCTCCATTCAAGGGCTTAAGTCTCTCGCTTAAACCATTAGTAACGTGTCAAGGTAACCAACATGTGTCTTATGCTCGCATGGGTTAAAAAAATGACCCAGAGCACAAGGACAACTGACTAGGGTTAGAGGTCACCTTGTGATTATGTTATGATGAATATGAATGTGTTGTTATGGCAGGTTAATTGAAAGCTTGGTCAAGGCATGAATTGGTGTACTTAGGTTTAAAGTAACCCATGGCAATGACATACGAATAATAATTCATGAGTATGGCTTATGAACTAGGAGTGCTTACGGGAGGAATGCCCCCAATGGAAGCTTGAGGGCCTGAGATGCCCAAGGAAAAGGAATCTAAAGGATTCATACACGCTACAAGAATAAATTATTTCATGACATTATTAGGTTGAGGATACTTTGGTGGCATGTCCTTTAGAAGAACCAAACGTCTTTATCGATGCAATACAGCATAAGGATATATTATCAAATAATTCTTGTTATATGCACCAAAATAATAAAGGTACAATGATGTAAGCAAAATCATGGCATGACTAAAATAATTATGTCATCTGGTAATGGGACCCAATAACACATAATATCTAGAGCATCAAGTGGCCTCCTATATTAGCCCGATAGCTGCTTGGAACTTCTTGTGTGGATTGGGATGATGGGCACGAGCATTTATTGAAATGCTATTGTGCTCTTGGTATTTCACATTCTGAGAAAATGTCTCAATGAAAAAATGAAGGGTTTTATTGAGTCTGATATCGGATCCAAGGTATCAACTTTCAGTTATTTACTGGGTGTAATGGTGCTGTCTTTTTAATTTATTTTCAGAATATTGACGGACTTCATCAAAAGGCTGGCAGCAAAGTTGTGGAGCTACATGGCTCCCTCTGGAAAACTCGATGCTGCACTTGTGATGATGTACTAGAGAATCTTGATATGCCCATCTGTCCAGATCTTGAAGGAAAGGTTTGCATTTTAGATGTACTAATGTTTTCTGACAGGTTCTTGAATCTCCAATTGTAATGTTGAGATGAAAGGTGTGGTTTGAACATTTAGGATACACAAAATACCTGTGAGACATAGGTGTTTCCTGCTTGGTGAATGACATTGATGCTTTAATGAATTGCATTCCCACAGGGAGCTCCAGATGCCAAGGCAGCAGATGCACGTATTCCACATGCAGGACTTCCACGTTGCAAGAATTGTAATGGGCTTTTGAGGCCACATGTAGTCTGGTTTGGAGAGGTCCTTTATCCAGAGATTTTGCAGCAAGCTTACGATTCCTTGGATCATTGTGATGTCCTTCTTGTGGTTGGGACGTCAGCGGTTGTGCAGGTGGGTTCTCCTCTCTGATGCACGTGATGATCAAAAAACAGTTCGTTTTCATAGAAATTGAACTTATAGTGAGAGCCTAAGATGCAATTCATAGTTCAGCCTGCAGCAGGCTTCGCACCAATTGTGAGAGGAGGTGGCGGAGTTGTTGCCGAATTCAATGTTGAAGATACTCCAATCAGCAGATATTGCAGGTTTATGCTTGATTCCCTTAATATATTTTCCATATTAAGGTACCTCTACCCTGATTTTTAAAAGTGCTAAAATGGGCTTGGATGAGTTTATTGAACTTTAAAGGCTAAATATATAATTTTTCCTTTATGAAATGCAGTTAAGGGAAAGTACTGCCTTGGGGTCAGGAAAGAGAGAACGGCTGTACAACAAGCCAGATCAGTCCCATGGTGTCTTATGCAAACTTTTGTAGGATAGTAAGCTGTCCGCACCTCTTTCCAATAGAACAAGGGCCGCTTCAAGAGTCTCAAAAGGAACACAATATGCTGATTTAGCACTCTGTGTGATGCAGAAGAACCTGACAGCTTTTAGGATGCTCAAGGCAGTGAACATTGCATGAGAGCCATGGAGGCATAATTGGATTCGATCCTTAAAAAAAACACTGGCAGATTACTGGATCTGCCCTTTGACAAAAAGGCTAGTAGACCTAAACTGGCATGTAAGAAGTCCTTGGCTGTATTTGAAGGGCTGGTTGCATCTTCTTTTCGTCTTTCTGGTTCAAGGCTTTTTTCCTTCTTTTGTTCTCCTTGTCCAAGTTTTTTGAATTATATTTGACGGCATAGCACATCTGACCTAGAGTTGGTCTCTTTAGTATGCTTTTCCATTTTGACCTCCATTTTATCCTCCATTTTATTGGAATCCTCTATCACTTGCTCCTGTGCTTTCTTCAATTTCTTCACACTTTTCTTCAAATCTGCATTTTCTTGTCTCAGAGCATCAAGATACTTTAACGCGAGTGTCCTCACGCATTCCTTTTGCATGTGTTGTATCTCCACCTCAAGGCTTTGTGGTTGGAAGCTTGCTATTCCACCGTCCTTCTGAGCAATACATTTTCTTCTCCCATGACGGTGATTTTCCAATGTAGAAGGTGATACATTCCCTCATTTTGGTACTGCATTGATGACGTACTATCATCAGGTTTGGGTATCAGTTTGAAAGCATCATCAAGCGTCTTGATTGCCCCATTCCATTTGGCCAAGCGTCCTGTCCTCAAAGTGGCAAAGGTACCCCTAAAAGTGTCAAAAGCAAGGGCAGTATACCTCTCTATTGTTGAGTGGAAAAAGATCAGCATTGGCTTTTAGACGGATATCCACAGTTCTATTACTTCCGTCAACGGAATTCCATCAGCCATATCCTTGCCTCCTTTTTGAACTCTTTTTTGGTGTGGGTTCCTTTCTTGCTGTTGCCGGGAATGTATCACCTTCTGCATTTGGAAAATCATGTTAGAAATGAATTAAGCATCATCAAGTGTGGCCCCAAACCAAGTTAGAAATGAATCCTTACAGAGGGTATCCCGCAGCAGAAGACTGATAGAGCGTCCCCAGGAATTACATGCATGAGTGTTTAACTACGGAATCAAATGCTTCTTTACTTGTGTGTACTTCACAACCATAAGTGTGTGTGCAAGCCAGTAAATAGGCAGTGCTTCAATAAAGATATAGAATCCACAATGGTACTTTTCCATCCAAAACAGGATAGACTACAAAAGAGATGCAGAGTCCCACAAAGCCGTGGTCCTCTGATTTACCAAAAGCTCTCTCTTTGATTGGCACCTCTAGATCCCTGAGCCTGCGTGCTCCTCCTGAGCTTATTTCGACTCTCCATCTAGTGATCTCTCCACCTTACTGTCCGCTTAGTCAGCCTAGGTGGGCAGCTCTCCAAGATCTTTGTCTGCAGCTATTGGTTCCCTCCTTCGCCTTCTGTATGTAGGCCCAAGGCAGGGTTCTCTTGCTGATCCAATCTACCGAGGATACCAAAATGACACCAAAATGATTGCTGCTCCAGATGAGACCAAAATGAGGCCCCAAGGTCCCCCTTTTATAGGGCTGAAGCCTCCTCCAGCTAACTGACCTGGTAGGTCAATTTGGGTAGACTTTCTAGGCTGTTTGGGCTGACCCATCCTCTTCTGTAAAACCAACCAGGTCGTCTCAGTTCTTGAGGCCTTTGTACGCTTTGCCACTGGCCCAGGAAGGCCTCCGATTCAGCCGACCAGCTCTAGGCCTTATTTGCGTCCAAATCTGCCGTGAATCAGGGCACCATCCGGCTGCTGTATATCGGCATTTGTCTGGACCTCTTCCAGGCCCTGGAACATCTTCAAACAGGCCCATACTTGCTGCTGTACCTGTCCTTATAGATGCTGACGTCATCCCTGCCTCGTCGCAGCTGTTACTTGCTGGATACACTGCGCAATTCTGTTCTCTCCATATGTGGACAGCCTTTGGACATTTCTGCTTCAGATCTGCCTTCCTGGAGATGCCTAATCTGCCAGGTACCTCTCTTTGGTTTTCTTTTGTCTGACTGCTGCCCACATGGCAGCCACTATGCTGCCTAAGTGGAAAACCCTCAAACCCTAGGTACACCTCCCCCATGCTCTCCTCATTTGGGGCCTCACAGATGGAGAGGTGACCTATACATTTCAAACACCTCCTCTCAACGACACATCTTGGCCCGATCCCAATCCGTCGATGAAGATGCTCCAGTAGCTCCCTTATCTGCTAGGTACCTCTCTTTGTTTTCCTTTGTCTGACTGCTGCCCACATGGCAGCCACTATGCTGCCTCAAGTGGCCATTCCTCAAACCCTAGGTACACCTCCCCCATGCTCTCCTCATTTGGGGGCTCACAGATGGAGAGGTGACCCATACATATCCAACACCCCCTCTCACTGACACATCTTGGCCTGATCCCAATCCGTCCATGAAGATGCTCAGTAGCTTTCATGTCGTGGCCGTCTGGAACAATTTGGTGTCGTCATGGCTTCCTGGTTTTTCATCTAGTGGCTCTTGCTCCACTAGGTCCGGTTCCACATAAGCACACCAGTCTGGTACACAGTTCCATCTTTGGTAGCACCTGATGGCACCACCTCCTTTAGTCACGAATCCAGGCTTCAAACTCGAGCACTCTAGGTATACGTATCCTCCAACTGTCCCCCTCATGGTGGGTGAACAGCCTGAAGTTCTCTAGGCACCATGCTTTCAGGGTCTATTTCAACCCATCCATTGTTTGGCAAGGTCTGCAATTAAATAGCATACTCGAGAAGCTATATCCCAAGCATAAATCCATAATACTTGGACCGTAAGTCTCCATGCGTGGTTTTGTGTTAGCCCCCTCTAAGTCACAGCCTCCTTTTGACTCCAAGTCCTCATGGTGGTCAGAGAGGAACTTTTCTTAGTAGCATCTCCGGATGTTGTTGAGGTGAAGTATGCAGACTCCGGTGTTACGGTCAGGTTGAGAGATGGCCAAAAGAGGAGTCAGAATCTTTTGTGAAGGTGATGGACAGTGATGAATGCTTGGAGCCATCTGGGTGCTTGGCTAGTGTTATTGACACAGAGGGGGCTTCTTTAACAGGACTTACATTGGCACTTGAGTCCTCTGACTCTGAGCTGGCATCCTTCTTCATCTGATCAACCTTCTTCTTTTTGCAGTCCTTGACAAAACGCCGTGGCTCGTCACAATAGAAGCATTTCTTCCTCCTCTTCTTGTTTTCTTCATTTGAAGAGTCTGCTCCATCGTCATATTTGTCCTTCTTGGGCTTGCCTTTGCCAGGCTTGTCCTTACCCTTGCCTTTGCTCCTGTCTTGAGCTATTAGGGCTTATCATTTGTTCCATCATATTTCTTTTCCCAATCTTCTTGTTGCAGCAATCATGGAACCAGCTCCTTGAACGTCAATGGTGCCCCACTCTGCCCAGTAATCATCGTAGTAACAAAACTACTATAGCTCTGGGGGAGCATTCCCAACAATAGCCTTGCCATCTTGGTCGAGCTTGTCCTTTGACCAACTAACGCCAGCTGATCCCGCACCACCTTCATCTTGGTTATGTGATCTTGACCAAACTTCCCTTCATCCATGCTCATGCCATACAGCTCTGCCATCTTGTGGTCCAAGATCCTTACTTCGTTGTTCAGCTCATACATGTCTCTCAAAGTGGTTCATGCCTCGAAGGAAGTGTTCGTTGTCTGTATGTGAGGAAGCACCGTATCTACCGTGGTACCCACAATGATAGCCAAGGCCTCCGCATCACGGATTTGCCATGCTCTCACTAATATAGGGTCCGCTAGTCTTAGCACTGCTACTATAGTTGATGTGGCTGGAGTAGTCACGGTGGCTTGAGGCATCAGCTCTCTCCCCGTCTTGCAATCTCCCATGACTCCCTCAACACTAAGTGGGCCCGAACCTTCATCTTCCACAATGGTTAATTGATCCCATCAAGCTTTCCCATGTCACCAAAAATAGGGATCTGACATTTGTTGGCTATAGCTGCTAGTGACAGCTCTAGGTTGTGTGCAAGCCTTGTATTCCAATGGAGTGACGTTGGGACAGCTCTAGAAAGGATGGACTTGCCTTGAGTGCTCTGGTTGATGCAGGGACAACTTGGCAGGGGCTAGGTGCATTGTAAGTGGATGCTTTTTGCCATGAATGATCAGAGCAAAGGATTGCAAAGGTTATGCTTTGGGCTAGGATGCCTATTGGGTTGTGAATTGACCATGGTGTAAGAAGGTTCAGCCTGTGTGTAAGCTGCTATGTTGTGATGTAAGTTCTCCTATGGGAACAAATTGAGGTATTAGGATGTAGGCTGCCCATAGGGTGAGAGACTATAGGTAGTGGCAGTCCTGGACAGTAGAGAAAGCTTCTGTATGATTTCTTTTTTTGCTTTGAGCAGATGGGTAGCTAATTGTAGCTAATTGGGCACTAATGGCAGCTTTGGGGAACTGTGTGGCTGAGTGGACTGCTAGTAATAGTTCCGGGCTGTGCGCAAGCTTTCTGAGATAGGAATGGATTTTTATGGCCAGGATTGGTGAGAGCAGTGAAAAACAGAGGATATGCAGGGTATGTGGACGCCTAATGGGTTGTGGAATGCCCTAGGTGCAAGAGAAATTGTATCCTTTGTATAGTGTGGATTCATGATCTTTCACTTAATTCAAGAAATACCGTTATTGCATATCCTTGTAACATCCAGTTGCAATCGAGGTCGCTTGCCATGTTTCAAGAGAGGGGTATGTCATGAGGGGGTGAGTTTTGTACTTGCATGTGGGCACGACCCTGGAAAACTAGTTGGCAAGGCCACAGGGTGTGGAAGTGCAAGGTTTCCCCTAGGGAATTGTCCTTTAGGGGTGAATTTGGGGTTTAGGCCCAAGAGGGGACAAAGGACCTTAGAAGTTTGAGTTGGTCTTTGGTTGGCCTTTAAAATTGCTCCAATAGGGGGGCAAATGACAAGGGGGATGCCACGTGGCATTTCCCCGTGCTTTGATGCTTTTGGTAAGGTTCTCTATGGAAGGTCTCGAATTTGGGGTTTAGGCCCAAGAGGGAACAAAGAACCTCAGAAGTTTGAGTTGGTCTTTGGTTGGCCTTTAAAATTGCCCCAATAGGGGGGCAAATGACAAGGGGGATGCCACGTGGCATTTCCCTGTGCTTTGATGCTTTTGGTAAGGTTCTCTATGGAAGGTCTCTTGCAACTGGTCTCTTGCAGCGGAAGACTGATAGATCGTCCCCAAGAATTACACGTGGAAGTGTTTTACTAGGAAATCAAACACTTCTTTACTAGTGTGTACTCTACAACCATAAGTGTGTGTGCAAGCCAGTAAATTGACAGTGCTCCAAGAAAGATATAGAATCCGCAATGGTATATTTCTATCCAAAACTAGACACAAAACAAAAGAGATGCAGAGTCCCACCAAACCGTGGTCCTCTCATCTTCCCAAAAGCTCTCCTACTATCTGCTTGGCATGTCTAGATCCTGGAGCCCATGTGCTCCTCTTGATCTTATGTAGACTCTTTGTCCAGTGATCTCTCCACCTTACTGCTCGGGTAGTCAGCCTAGGTGGGAAGCTCTCCAAGCTCTTTGTCTGCAGCTAATGGTTCCCTCCTTCACCTTGTGCATGTAGGCCCAAGGCAGGGTTCTCTTGCTGCTCCAATCTGTTGAGGATTGCTGCTCCAGATGAACAAGCCGCAAGGTCGCACACTTCACGGACTGAGATAGACTAGGGCTATTTGTCCATATATTGTCTCTTGAAGCCGAACGAGTCAATGAAGTCACATAGTTCACTAACTGAGGCTTTCTATCTAAGTGTTTTTTGCCAAATCCAACAAGTTGTGAGGTCACACAGTTCACCAGCTCAGATGGACCGTGTCTTTCTATCTATGTATTTTCTCTCGAACCCTAACAAGAAGAAAGGGAGAAAATGGTGGTTTTGTGTGGATATGCATCCATTGAATGCCTACACAAAGAGGGATTTTTACCCCTTCCTTTCCAGGATGATGAAATTTTAGATCAAGTGGGTGGGCATGAAAGGTATACTGTATGTGATGGGTAGTCAGGGTTTTACTAGATCCGCATTGCAAAGAAAGACAATTTTTGTGACACCTTGGGGACTTATGCTTTCAGAGTCATGCTATTTGGTTTGGTCCATGCATCATCCACCTTCCAAAGGTTCATATGTGAGGTTGTTCGAGCCTATTTGGGGAAATATGGGTCTTTATAGATGAGTTTTGCATCTACAGATCCATTGGAGAACATCTTGAAAAGGCTCATTTGGCTCTAAAAAGAATAGATGGTGCTCGTGGACATTCTGGTAAATGTCATATAGCAAAACACAAGGTGAGGATTGAGATGGACCCTAAGAAGGTCTCAGCGATACAAACAATGCCAGCACCAAAAACAAGACCAACAATTGAAGACTTTCTTGCAGGTCACCTATTATATGAGGCTTCTATGGGAACTGAGTGCTCCATCCCTTGCATCAGCTGACAAAGGGAACTGAATTTGTGTGGGTAGGATAGACCCAAAAGATGTTGAGAGAGTGAACAAGATGCTACAAAGTGGGCCTGTCGTGGTTCCACCTGGTTGAAGGATTATTTTCTTCATTAGTGTTAGTGTATCTGAGGATGCTTTACTTGGTATCTTGCTACAGCAAGGAGAGAGGGCTCATATTGGAGCTTGTATATTACGCTAGTCGTCATTTAGTAGATGCTGAAAGGAGGTATCCAGAAATAGAGAAGCAAGGGTTGTCTTTGATGTTTGGTATACACAAATTAAGGTCAAATACTTCCCCTTCATCTTTTTGGCTGATCATACAGTATTTCATAAAGAATCCTAATACCCAGGGAAGATTTGCTATGTGGTTAGCAGAGTAGAAATTTCAATTCTCTTTTTTCATGGAGAACGCCACTCGTGCTACCTTAGCAGACATACTCACAAGTCACAGGAAGGGATGTAGTAGAATGTGGGAATCAGGTTACGCAGAGTTCATGAATGAGGCTATCTGTCTATGTTTAATTGCTGAACCCGGAAAATTCTCGAGGTTGCACAGTTCACAAGTGGAGGTGGACGACAGCTGTCTATCTATGTGTTTTCTCTTGAACGCAGACGAGTTGCAAGGTCGTGCAGTTCACGACTGAGGCTATCTATCTATTTATTTTTTGCCAACTTCAAACGAAGCACGAGATCACACATGCAGTCCACGAACTAAGGCAGACGACAGTTGTCTCATCCTTCCAAGCCTGGTGGCAATTGTCTCATTCTTCAAGGCCAGAAGAATGATTATATCAACAACCAAATGCCGCTCGCACCCTTACTGCATCGCACATTGGACCAGCTCCCGTCTTAACCCATCAAGTGTTTTTCCTTGAAGGAAGATGCTTTGTTGGAGGGCCTTCTCTTGAGGTAGATGTATCGACACCTCTCGGAGCCAACCATACCTACTAGGTTTTTAGCTTGTCCATCCCACACCATACTTCGAACATGTCTCCTGACACATATGCACTTTGACCCCATGAACTAGTTCCTACATACACCACTTGTCTTTCTACTTTGCTTGTTGATCTTGATGACACCCCCTACTAGAAGATTGAGTCGCTATGATTACCGGCTCCCTTCATGATGCCACTCTTCAAACGTTTTCCTACACCACCAAATCCACTCGTCCACCATCCATTGGAATGGTTCCATGCAATAGCTGGAGTGATAACAATGACTATAAGGCATCATGCCACCAACTCGAATTCAAGACCAAGCATCACCTTTCGACTGAGGCGAAAACCACACGAGAATATTGCAGTCTGGTCTGTCAAAAGAAGAGGGACAGGAATGAGAAGGTATTACTAAACATGTAGTTTAGTAGTAACTCATGATTTTGGGCAGATGTTTCTCAAACAGCGGTCCTTGCCCCCACTCACTAGCCCCACTATTGGCATTAGTATGCATGTGAACTTTACGACATTCCTTACCAAGCAAACTCCACATCTTTCATAGCTACCTCACCCTATCTCTTGTTTGCTTTTCAATACTAGTGATGCAACCTTGAAGTTATGCAATGGCTGAGACAAAGATGATTAGGGGCTATGTATTTAGTACATTGCATGTTGATAGTACCCTAGCTCTCATCTTGGCAAAGCTACTTAATGACGCGGTTTGCACCGCTTTCCCTCACACACAGGCCCTTAATACCATCATCCAATCCATAAGGCAACGGATCCCATGAGCCTAGAAAACTATAGGACACCATTATGATTTCTGATGTTATGTCCAAGCTTTATGCTTCCGTGCTCCAGACTTTGTTAATCAGTTTGTGGAGCGTAGCTTTGGAGTAGGTCACAGGACACCTTGTTTACACTATACATTGATGAGATTGAGTCATTTATTAAGAAACCAGACAACAAGGCTCATTCTTGGCTGGATCCCTTGCCTCGATATGCAGATGATGGGGCCTCCCTCTACTCTTCCGTCGAGGGCATTTAGCGACATTTGGATGCACTCTGGACTTTCTCTAAGACACGTGATTTGAAGGTGAACCTTGGGAAAACCAAGGTTATGATCTTCATCACTTTTGTGTGGCTAAAAGATTACTGTAGTAAGAGTAAAAGTAAGCCTTGTGGACAAAGATACTCACGTCAATAGGCATTTGAGTTGATCTCATGTCAGGATCAACATTAAGATTCAAGTTTTAGACTTTAATCAGATTCCTCAAAAGTCCATTTTTATAGCAGTATGACAGATCTAGGATCCCCTATTATTATTTTAAAGGAAGGAGGAAAAACAAAGTCTGGAAAGATTTCCTGGAATCTCGTCATAGATTCACAAGTCCAAGATGGATTTGTTTAGACCTTGACTTTTGAATTTGGATCCTACTAAGATCTATACACGGATGGTTTGTAGTGGTGTGGGACACCGCAGATACTATTGAGGCATGCACCAAAATTTTGAAGTGGCAAGAATTAAGAACCAATACCACTGGGCCCTAGTATCTTGATTTGCTTGATGGCAAGGAGTCTTGAAAAAGTCATACCCTATGGATTTTGGGAAGCATATACCCAGCGTGACAAGTAGCTTACTAAATAATCATGACATTTGGTATGGTGGTCACTATCGGCTTATTTAACTTTTTGTTAAGGATGCTAATAAGAGTGCAGTAATCAATTTCTAAACCTGCCCAGTGCCAAGCGCACTGATACTTCTGAGAGTCAATAATAATTTTTCATGCCCTGATTTATGCCAGCATCAATCTGTTTTTGAAGGTGGAATAATGTTATGTCCACAATTGGACTAACTAGGGCTTAAGCAAGACTGGACTTTCTTGTGTCAAGGCCAAGCTAACCTAGGATCTTGGAATGTGTTAGGGCGTGGCTGTTCCAGGATTAGCACAGCTAGTAAGGGTAAAGCATGGACACCAGGTAAAGTAAAGCTAATTTGGGCATGCAACCTAAGTCTAGACTGCTTGGCCTATGAGTATGGATTGAAGGCTCAGTATGAGGGGACTGAGGATTTGACTCTCCTCTAGGCATAGACCTGCTCGCTAGGGAGGAGTAGCTAGAGGGGATACATGTCTTGACCTCGAGGATGACTGCCTCTCTCAGTGTTCTAGACCTCAGGCGCAGTGGTGGCTCGGAGGTGAGCTGCTACCTCAAACCCCTGTGGGTTGTTTTGCAGGATTGACCCGCAGTACTTTGGACTCAAGCTTGAAGTAAAACCCCTCCAGGGTCAGATAGTTACTTGATAGACCTTTGGTCTTCCGAAGCCTATAATAAACTTTCTTTTCCAACCCACCCCACCTAAGCCCCATCATCCCCCCACAATTGTATCCCCTTCCCCCCTTGCACGACATCTCCCTTGCCCCTCATGCCTGGTCAACCCCTCACGCCGACAATATCACAACCCGTACAGCTTCATGCCCTATTCACAGGTGTTCCAGGAGCCCTTCTGGTTCTCTACGCTGCTTGTGGAGGTCCAGAGCAACTGTAAGTTGCTTTAGGCAGCCTATACGGCCTATACGACACTCCAGGAGGTGAATCTGTCTTGGCCTAGTGATTCCATAAGGCTCCACAAAGGGACCTTCACTCCTACTGGTAGAGCTATAACAGGTCGCCTAGGCCCAAGGCCCTTGCAGCCCCCAAAAAATGCGCATGGATGCTGAGTTTAGATTCTGGAAACATGCCAAATAGTTTAGCCATTATGGAGCTAACCATAATGGTTCGGTATCCCCAAGTTGGTTCTAGTCCCCTTCTTGATGCAAGGGCTTGATCCAGTAGGCTGTCCAATCGGTGAGCATGCCATCTTGTAACGCCTTGTTGAACATGTCACGGATCCACCAGATAGTCATGCACCCAGTCCATTTAAGCATTTTGGTCTAACTTGCAGAGTTTGCAGCATGGCCCTTACATACAAATGCGACTTTTCATATCATTGCTTACCTGGATAAGGTCCAAGAGTATGCCATGATGGAGGCAGGTCGACAGAGGTTACCATGGAAGGCTTTATCATCATCCAGCCTGCAGTGGGTGGAGATAAGAGGTGTTTGTATCAGATGTTTCACTCTGGAGGCATAACTATCGACCATCTCCCACTATATTGATACTCTCTAGCAGCATGGAAGGAGAAAAAGGGTGGGGGACAAAAACAGACATGTGAGATGGAGGGAGAGATTTACATACATTTGTTAACAGTTAGCATGACTGTAATTTGTTTAACAAGAATGTGAGCAAATTTCTCAACAAAGATGGCATAATAATTTCATAAGAAAAATATTATGGTGTGACAGTGCATGGCCTTTGATTACAATATTAAATGTGCATACTGACAATTCCAATACATGATTTTTTATTGCACCATTTTCATAGGGCTAATGTTATGTTATAGTGGAACAGCTTTAAGTTTCTTGGGAAATCAGGAGAAACTCTTGTGGGAGCTATTGGCCTTCAACAAGAAGAACTTGGCAAGCAAGCAGAATAATCAGTTTGAGGTATAGGATGTCTCCCAACAAAACCAAAAAATTTTCCTGTTTGCTCCCTGTTAGGTTTTTCAAACCTTTGCGTGGGTGCAGGCCTTTAGTCTACGATTTTCCGTGGCCATTTCTTTTTTGGGCCCCCTGCATGTTTATGGTGGTTTCTTTGCATAGGAGTACACGACTGCTTGCATCCAAAATCACATATATGGGGAAATACTCAACTAATGGTACATACCATTGAACAACTCATGTAATACTTGAACCCTTGCATGCCTATGGAGGGTTTTTTTACGTGTGGCAACATGATTGCTTGCATGTGAAATCACATATACCCTGGCAGTTAGTTGACTATTGTTACAGACTAGTGTAACAAAGTCATGCAATACTTGGACTAGTAAATAACCCTTGATCTACCTGAGTCAAATTTGTTTGACATGGTCAAGCTTGGTCAAACTATTTTGCGAGTAGTTCTATAAAAAATGATTGGGTTAACTTTGCTTGAAATATTTTATAATCATGATTGGAAGGTTTTATAACCATGATTGGACTTCTGCGAGACCATCATGGGTTACTCATTCGGGAACATCTATGTTTGCAGAAAACTGGTATCCTAATCGCACAATAATGGTTTGAAGAATCATATTTTTTGTGGCAAATCTTTGAGGGCTTTCATATGTTTGGACCATGGGACATGCTTTGGCGGATGCAATTCTTAAGAGTTACGAAGACCCTTAATGTGGAATGCCAGATGCCAACAAAGGGATAAAAGTCCCATCACAAAATGTAAGATGATCCTCGAGTAACTAATCTTTAGCCTCACTTATTTTAGCGCTTTTGTTTGTCTATGGCTACCTAAAATAAGTGGCACTATCCTCTAAATCTGAATCAAGTAAAGGACACACCATTTGTCCTTAGTATTTAAGAATGCTGTGTACTATCTAAGAGCAAAGGGAAGCTTAACAAACGTGATATCGACCATCAGATTTTGGGTTCCCTTCAACATGATCACCTTGCAATTGCAATTGTAAGGGAAACTAATATTCTAAGACTATGGTTTTTATGTCATGTTATTAATGCACGGTCCTTGAAAAGTGCTTTTCCAAAGACTCTTAGAGAATCTCTCTCTCTCTCTCTCTCCGCTACAAAATTCTCAATGCCATTTGCCAAGCCAAAGACTCTTAGAGAATCTCTCTCTCTCTCTCTCTCTCAAAATTCTCAATGCCATTTGCCAAGGAGACACAACTGTCAAAGGTGTCCAACCACTTACAAGACAGGGCCACCTTTGATCACTTATTCCATTGCAAGTGTATAGGATGTTTTGTTATATTCTCTTACAAAATAGTCATCTCAATATGGATGACCCACGTAGGGGTGGACTTTGTAAAAGTTTTCTAAGCTTTAGCATAAGCTAGGTTAAGAGAGAAACCTCCACAAGATGTGTTGGCATTTTGTCCTTATGTCTTACAACATAACATAAGCATAAACGTAGGAATTGAGTATAAGGAGGCTCATAAATGAATATTAGGCTCAAAAATGAATGATTGAACAAACTATCAAAGATCCTTAAAGGGTGCTCAATTCTAGAGTCATTAGGAACATTATATAGCTCTATCTAATCCATCTACCCTTTGAGTTGAGGTGCCACATCTAATAGAGAGGACCTACCAAGCTCACCAAATTTCTCATCAATACTAAATGCATTGAAGAAAAAAACCTCTCATATATTCTTCCCAATCACAACAAACTTGCACCCATAGATTATCTTGTCTAAGAACATGCACCACATGGATCAAAGCATTCGAGGATCTCCAAATATGGTAAGGGAGTCCACAAAAACCAATCACATCTCGCCAAAGGCATCTCTCACAAGAACCATTCAGTTTAAATTTCTAGTTAATCCCTTTCCTATTGTAATTTACATTTCCAACCAAACTTTATTGTAATTTGTATTTCTAGCCAAATTAATCCCCTTCCCTATTTGCAATTTGTATTTCCAGCCAAACTTTATTACCTAAAGGCATTCCCAAAAGATGATTCCCTTGTGGGTAAATGGCTAGTAAAAGGCTTTATGCAGATTTATGTTGCATATGAACCAAGAAGTGTCTTATACTGAAGGAGGACTAGGAGGGGTAAGTTTTTGGCTTGGATAAGTTATGATTAATGTTTTTAAACTTATGCTTTAGGAAATTCTCTCTCTTTAAAAGAATGGTTATGAAGATATTTTACTTTTTTTCCTTTGGATTGGTTAAGGGTTATGTTTTTGAACTTGCTTACAATTTGGGCAATAGCAATATTGTTACACTATGGACCAAGAAATGAGCATGTTTTAACACTATGGATCTATAGGTTTTCAGTGAGAATTAAGTTGGGAGGGGTACATTGTAAGAAAGGTACTTACCAAACATGATCTAAATTCCTCAGCATCATTCTACAAGAAAGACATGGAGTTAGGTGGAGTTGTAATAGGGCTATCATGGGAGAAGAGTAACATCTTTATCACAAGGATGACTATATGCACATTAGAAACATATATTGAAGTTGTGTTCTAATTGCATGTCGTAAATGAAACACACTTTATGATGTCTCCTCCTAACATAGCCGATTGCGAGATTTTAAATCCATAGGAGATAGTAGTATCACAAGGGGTGGCGCTAGAAATTGAGTCACTAAAGATGGTAGTCATAGGGGTTAGAGCTTGAAATGGAGTCAGAATAAGTAGCAAAAGAGATGGAATCACAAAGAGTAGCACCAATTTTAGTTGTATAATCACAATTTTTTTGGCAGTCACAATGGTAGGCATGTTGGAGGCTTATGGAATTTTATTAGATTCATTTAGCTCATTTGAAGAGCTTTAATTCACGAAATTTCAAAGCTCATCTCGAAATACTATAGGATAAAGCTCAATGTTAGACAATTGAAAGGACACCATTGCAATTCAATAATGGAAGACATTATGTTTTCTATTGGTTTATGTATAAGAAGAAGATAATTAGTCACAAAAAATTTCATCAAAATTCATTATATATAATTATATTCTAAAAGTCGTAAAAGATCGTGGCATGTTATACATCCTACTCTACCACAAAAGGCCAAAGGATTGAATAAGTTCCATTCTTTAGCAATTGCCAATGCAAGTATGATGTAAATAAAAATGACGGGTGATCGAAGCAAACTTTCATGATAATCTACTCTTGCTTTTGGTCTAAATCCTTATGCCACCAATCTAGTATAGAATCTTACTTTAATATCCATTGTGGTATTAACCAATCTACCCCACCATCTTGGACCTACTTGACTCCCTTTTAGAGTTGTTCCAGCCACATCATAACAACCAATTCTACCCACTACCATCTTTTCTTTAAGAAACTTCCAATACCCAGCGCTTTCATAAGCCCCATTTGGGGCATATAAGCTCACGGCATTAAAGATAGCAGTAGCACAAGAAACTTCTTTTGCAAATAGATGATCCTCACAATCTCTCCTTATCTTGCAAATGTTGTATCCCCTTTATCCTTGCATAGACATAAAAATACATAGCAAAACCTAGACTCCAAGTACTTTGCCAAAAGAAATCCTTCTCGCCATATTTAACCTCATGTAGCAACATCACCATTGCCTTAGTTTGACACAATCACTATTAAACATCCTTTCTATTTATCCTTCACCATTGCCTTAGTCTCACATAATCACCCTTAAACATCCTTTCTAATTACATCATCCCCTCAGATTCGAAGACAGCACAACCATTGACCCCTCCATGGATTAACCATTCACTCCTCCCCAAACTACACTACTATTGCAAATAGAACCATCACAAAAGAAGTTAAATCTATTTTCCTTCCCCTTTCCAAGACTATGTGTTGCATCTTTGATGCACTTGGGAACCATCCTCGGGGGACATGACCCTTTCTAAACATTTCAAAATGCCCCATGAGGCTTCTTCCACTACAGTTCCTCAAAGGCACTCTTCTTATGATAAGCTTTGGGTAACTCTTCGTCTCTCGATCCATCAGGTGTTCGACAACATGGAGACAACTGGACATTATCTGGACCATCCCCAACTTCCGATTGGAACCCACCACCAACCCAATCTACATTCCCCCCCCTCCCTTCCCTCACCACCAGAAACCTCAACAGAATAGTCACCCTTTTTACTTGTAAGATTTCACAGACATAATTTCCTTTGTCTCCTCCTGCGCCATTTTCTAGCCTCGTTACAAACAACCTCCACATCCTTGGACATAATTGATCTAGCAACAGGCTAATCCACAACCTTATCACTTCCATTGAGGATATCTTTGACTATAGTACCACTTTAGCCTCCTGCAACCTCTCCTTAGCAACATGCTAAGCATCACTCACACCCACCAAGTCCTTACGAGTTCTAGTAAGATAGTTACAAGTGAAGTGATTATTTGCCTTGCATCCAAAACAAGTATCTAGGAAAGAAATCAAACACACCTGCTGAGAATGCATCAAACCATTCGAAAGCTTGACATCTAGGTTGTTCTGGGGTCTAATGTGCTCGATCCCAAAGGATCTAGGCCCTTTTAGTACAAATGGAGTCATCGCAAACGACAGCATAAGAAGAAGCTTCCCCAAGGCACATGCAATACCCCTAGCCACGGATGGAGTTTCCAAAAACCATCCACATGAGGCACTCATGAAACAAAAATTCATCAACATGGAATGAGAGGTGCTCCAAAACAACCAGCACAGCCACTCCAACAAACATGAAAAAACAACCAGCACGGCCACTCTCCAACAAACATGAAAAAGCAACCCACTGATACATTACGAACTGCTCTCAGACATATGTCATAGGAGAATGAAGCTTCTACCAAAGAATCTCACCTCATAACCATTTGACGGGAGCTCACACTAAGATTTAAGCAGTTTCCCAAGCTCTTCAAACGAAGGTACCCTCCTCGTAAAGAATGGATATATCCCTCCTCTCACTAGCTTTTGCAGTTTATGCTTATCATGGATTATTCGGCTAGATGATTGTTTTTCAGGGGAGAAATTCTCTAAAAAAGACAAAATCAATGTTATCCATTTCCAAGGGGACCTCATAGCAACATAAAGAATGCTTCTTGCCCACTCCTTCTACCACTTATGCTTGAACAGTGCATGAGCCCCCTCATAAAACACCTTTGAAAACCCTTCACAGAAGAACTGATTAACCTTTTTTGCATATCACCTGGGTCCTGCACCTTAGCCATCTCCTCCTTATCAAAAGACCCACCTCGCACGAACTCACCTTGTATAGTGGACATCCCCCTTAATACCTACAAATATTAAGCTCACTGACACTGTCATCTTGAAAAGTGAGCAACACATCACAACCTTTTGACCCTCACTCCGAGAGCTAGAGTGGGGTTAAGACTCCTTGCACAATGCCCTCAAGCATACACGAAGCTATACTCCAACTCTCCGCCGCCTCTACCCTCAAGACATACCAACTAATTGCCCATGTTATATATCATCTTATGGCTATAATAAGACATGTAGATCTTTTACATATCATTACCAACTATGCCATGTTAATTTAATGACACTTGTTTTTTCAGAGAGATTAGAAAATAGTATAACGAAAGTATTAATGAATTTTAGGTTCTTCTCTAGTCCAAATTTGCAATCTGAATTGACAAAGCCCAAAACTTTTGAATATTATATTGGCGATGGTTCAAAAAGGTATCATGTGTAGAGTTAGTTGCCTAATAGGACCACTTGATTAGAGTAGCTTAGGATATTAACATATATCCCAAGAGAACCTAATGCATTCCATAATCTCTATCGAGGAGTCCTAATCCATTGAGAGGTTTTTTTCCATATCTTAAGCCAATAATTGGACCACAATGTCTTATCCCAAGCCACCATTTTGACTTCTAATTATCCTATCACGAAGCATGGTGGATCTTTTAGCTTTAGTTATATTATAAGAAACATTCAATGTAACTATAGGTCTTTACTCCTAAGGCATTTGTTTTACTTACAACAACTTCGAGATTTCCTGATCTACTTGGACGTACAAAGAACCTTTCAATTTTTGCCTAAAAAATTATTATATACGAACATTAAACCACAGCGAAAGAACGTTAAGCAAGTGCAAATCTTACTAGTAGCATGCTCACATCATGAAAGATACGTAGTGAGAAGAGTCACAGGCTGATTGATGTTATGACTGCCTTTCAATTTTTGCCTCAAAAATTATTATATACGAACATTAAACCATAGCAAAAGAACGTTAAGCAAGTGCAAATCTTACTAGTAGCATGCTCACATCATGAAAGATACGTAGTGAGAAGAGTCATAGGCTGATTGATGTTATGACTGCCTGGATGGCTGAAAAGAAAACCAATAATAAGAAACGCTTGAAAAGCGGCACGGTAAGTGGACTACAGCCAACCAAAACTATGATAACAAAGCAAACTTCTATCAAACTTAGGGAAGGAAATCTATATATATTAATTAACTAGACTAAGTTGTTACGACCATTGAAAGATCAAGATCATGGGATAGGTTTAGACTAGCCATTGAAAGATAATGGGGCCTTTGATTTGATCTAATCCGTTCAACCTCAGGGATTCTCATCTCACTTCGCCTCTCTACGTGTCCCCTGTGTCTCCATCTCTGTTTCTCTTTGGTTAGTCTCGGTTTCTCTTTGTAGTCTCTTAATATATTGGAGAATATCCGAGCAATTGCAATGGCTTCTAAGAAGGGATAGCTTTACTCCATGGCTTGCCAGGGGGGCTCGCACTAGTCATGTTGAAGTCCGTGAATTGTGAACAAAAAATCCATGTCATGCTTGCTCATTGTAGCTAACAGAAGATGACTTAGTTGTTGCATCAAATCGCTATCTCTACCCCTTGTGCAACAATTAAAAAGATAATCTGATGCCTGAAATGCGTGCCCGCTGGCCACCGATGAACAGAGTCAACTCATAAGGAGCTCAAGTTCCAATTTATTACTGAAAATGAAAACCTCGTCGTACATTGCATACAACACACCAAGAATCGGCCAAGAGGCTGTAGTAATGATTCCATCCTGTCATTCCACATAATTTGCGACCTCGATCAAGTTTCCATCAGGATCCCGGATATAGGCTGATAATAATGCGCCTATAGCACCAGTCCTCCTGACGGGTCCTTCAATAAGAGGCACATGACACGATTCGAAGTGCTGGAGCACCTGCTTCAGAGGCATCAGGGTAATAAAACAGAGATCAGCTGAGCCAGCGACAGGCTTGAGCGCTTTGGGCTCAAATTCCTTGCCGACCTCATGCAGATTGATCTTTTGCTGACCGAATTTAAGTGCCTTCCTCCGCCCATCACCGAATGTAATGGCTTGCATACCTAAGACCTGCTCGTAAAATTCGCACGTTCGAGCAATGTCTTGCACAGGCAATACCAGATGATCAAGACGTTCAATCTGCATACTGATAGCTCGCTCTTTCCTGGCCAAAAGCAGAGATTGCGGGTCTGGGCTTCTTTGTCAACGTGTCAAGTTGATGATGGGTTTTTAGGGAAAGGCTCCCTACATAGTGCTTTGGAGTTTCCGAGTACTGAACCCATGCTTTGCACGGGCATAGATGCATGACCCTCCTCAACCACTCCCCATCTGAAGTTGGATCTTTGGTTCTTAAATTTTGGCTAAGTCTTAACCCATGGCTCCGAGACCTTCCATCTCCTCCTTTCATTCCATAAACTTTCCTATCTCCTCCTTCCTCCCAAAGGTGACCTTCCATCTCCTCCATTCCATTGACCTTCTATCGCCTCCTTGCCCCTAAAGCTACCTCTTGTCTTTCCACCTCCTCCCCAAAGCCTACCTCTTATCTTTCCACCTCCTCCCCCCTCCAAGCCTCCATCCAAGAGCTCCTTCTTTGTGACACGTGGCAGGCTCTTCTCCTCCAAGCTGCTACGTGTCCTCTCCTTTTTTTTTATTGGTCCGTGGTTAATAGGTTAAAGATGTCCCTCAAAAAAAAGAAAACAAGGTAGCAATGCCTCTAGGTTACTCTATTATAGTTTTGTGCTATGTCTATTTTATAGCCGTTTGTATGTGGAGTTGATCGTTGCTTTTTGGTTTATATATGTGATGGAGTGATCTGTCCACTATCCATAACTAGTGCTGGATTTAGTGTTTTGTTTTGGTATGTTTGAAGAAGATAATTAAGTCTTACATGAATGTACGATGCTAGAGTACGATGCTAATATAGGAGATCAACTCGGTATAGAGTTAGAGATAATTTTCACAGCTGAAATGATGCTAATAGGTGCTAGGTAAAAAATTCACAAAGGTTTTTTTATCAAAATCAGATGATTTTCACGATAAGGGGTTTTTTTGGGTGCTCCGAAACATTTCTGAAAGGTTTCGTGCATTTCCTGTCTGCCCAAATCGCGTTTCGGGCCAACTATGAATACTAGGTGATGCGCCTGTGCATCAGCTAACTTTCAGTTTCTTATGAATCATATTTTACAGCCTTATTTGCTCAAGGAAACCTTGGTTTTCTTTGATGATATATTGATGAAGAAGTGTATGCAAATTGTTGGGAGAAATTTTGGATGTGCAATGACAAAGATCCTACATGTTGGGAGCAAGCAGAGTCAATAGTATGGAGTTGGACACTGAAAGGAGGGAATAAGCCCAAGAAAATCAAAATTCCACCTATTGTGCATGAGAAAGCAGAAGCAAGCCTCAAAGGGGCTGATCAAGTAAACGACAAGAGTGCAGATTGAGCTAATACTCAATGGTCTTAAGGTTTTGTTTTGTTTACATAATGGCTTGTATTGAGTAGTTTAGCTCATTGTCTTCCTATTGGTTGAGCCCTTTCAAGTGTTCAATTCTTGAGCATTACTCAATGGTCTTAAGTTTTCTTCCTTCTTTAAATAAGGGCTTGTATTGAGTAGTTCAGCTCATTGTCTTCCTATTGGTTGAGCACTTTCATGTGTTCAATTCTTAGAAGTTGGCCCTGAGCTAATACTCAATGGTCTTAAGGTTTTGTTTTCTTTAAATAAGGGCTTGTATTTAGTTCAGCTCATTGACTTCCTATTGGTTGAATGTGTAACAATTACCATTGACAAATACTAAATTTTCAAGTTTTCATTGTCAAATACTAAATAATTTAAGGTGAGTTATTGTAGGTGGCTTGTACAATCATGTTGCAATTGAACAAGATTTTTGAGTTTACACAACAAATACTTCATTCCCAAAGTTAATGAAACATCTCACTTATTTTCTCATTAAAATGACATCAATGAGATAAAGAAAGATCATATGCATCATTCCCAAAATTAATGAAATGCTCTAAATTAATCAATGTAAAATAACAAAACCAAAATTAATAGAATTTGACATTCTTAGTCTAAGAAGATGAAACAATTGGTTCCCAAAATTAAGGAAACAATAGACACAGCAACAAGCCAAAGATCCACAGTGTGACTATCACTATGAAATAAGAGATCCATTGTGGTTGAGCCAAGATGAAGATGGGTTAGAAAGATGAGAAGAGTATGAGGAAGGGATCCAAAAATGGGAGAGTGTAAGGTTTTCTCTCCTGATTTCATTTTCCCAAAATATCAAGATTTTTCCAAAATTACCAATACGGTATTCATTCCCTCCTCCTTGAATCTTCCTCGATTGGAGTGATTTCCTCTTTGTTGATGCTGATGTTGTTGAGGATGATGCTGATGCTAATTTTAACTTTGATGATGACTTTGTTGCTGATGATGACCACTTACGTGAAATGATCTACCTCTGCCCTTCGACTTCTATCTCTGAATGCTTAATCGTTGGATTGACCTTTATGTGCGTGAATGGCTTGCATCTTGACTTCTTCACAAAGTAAAACTGATTGGAGCTCTTCTAGTGTTGGAATTTGTTGTTGAATGGTAATACTATTGACTAGATTCTTGTATCCCTCTCCTAGTCCATTCAGGATGACTTGAATCATTTTTGCTAGATTCATAGTCTCTCCTACTACTGCAAGTTGATTTTTGTAATCCTTGATTCTCCTAAGTACGTAAGCATGACCAGTTTCGTTGCTATCGTGGAAACTCTAGTTTATCTGGTTTCTCAGTGAGAATCTTGGAAGTGCTCTTGGATTCGTAAAGAGCTACAAACATATCCCATGCCTCTTTTGATGTCTTGACTATGTTGAGTTGTACTAGCATGACATCTTGCACATTCTACTTGATCAGATGATATGCATACTTATCTTTCTTGCTCCATTCTACCGGTGCTTGGGCAATGGTAGGATCTACTACTGGTGCTGTCACTATTATTATAGCTATAGATCCTACTGCTAGTGTTGCTGCAACAAGTGGAGTAGAGCTACTATTGGGGTTGGTGGATCATCCAATGGTCTAGGTGTAGACCCATCGACATACTCCCATTTGTCTTGAACTATAAGAATGGTCTCCATTCGACATTTCCATGTGCTATAATTGGAGTTGTCTAGCTTAGTAGATGCCTCCAAATTGGGGTTGCTAGTTGTAGACATGGTGCAAGAAATATACTGAAAGTGTCTAATAAATCATAGTTTGAATCAACTGCAAAACATTGTCTATATCAAGTGCAATCTAAATTATTAGTGAAGATAAAATTACAATGTATAATCCAATATATTACAAGGCTTACAGCGGCAAATGATGCCAAGAATAGGCACGAGGCTTTACAAGGCTTGAAATGATGTGCACAATGCTGGAAAATAGAAAAATAGGCTTTACAATGATGGGCATATGTGTGTGAAATCAAATCATGTGCAATCTACCCACACTAAACAATCAATCAATGCCTTTGAACACTCTAAACTCTGCTCACTGAATTGTGGAACATTAAATTTCAGGGAATGTGATGATGTGAAATCGCATGTGAGCAAAGGGACTAACTTCGAGTAGGGACTATTTAAAAAAATTTTAGCATGGCTTTGATTGGCTTCTTTGGAGTTCTCTCCGCTATGGATGATCTAATATACTCTAAGCTAGATCTAAAAAAACTATCAAGCAATGAAAAAATAGCAAATAATTCCTTTTCTTTGTTTGTTTTAGGTACTAGGTCAGATGCGTCGATGTAGTGCATGCAAGAAGTGGATTTGTCATTGAGGCTCAAAAGTGTGTAATACTTGCACCAAAATGTGTGCATGATATGACAAGTGCATAGAGCACAAAACATTGAGCAATTTTCCTTTTTAGAACGCCCTCAAATTCTTCTTGGATTAAGAGATACAGCTTGATCTAGGTGGAGGGGCCAAAAGGGTGAAAATAATGATGTGGCAACTGGGTACACATGTAGTGCACAATGTGCTAGGAAGAGATTATTATGCCTATGGATCACTACTAAGGTGGCACTATCTGGGTACACATGCAAGGTGCCAGGTATGCCAGTGAAGGGGCAATTAAGCCTAGTCGGGGGTCATGGTAGAATAAAGTTATGAATGTTGGATACAACACTCTTCTAATACAATAAAGTTAAAAGGGTTCTGAAAAGAGGGGTTTCAATATGCATATACAATAAAGTGTTGAAGAAGATTTTTCAAAATCATAACATTTTTCCTAGAATCCCATCTCAAATAGTTTGCATAGAAGCTATATGCATTAGTTTTTAAAGAAAATCTCGTGTAACAAAATCTATTATTGTGTTCTATTTTTTGATTGGGAAAAGGGATAGTTCTCACTATGTGCTATATATGATAATGGAAGGTGAGCTGGTTTGCTTCTAAATTTAAGATAATTGACAAAAAAGGTTATTATTGAGGTGAAACAATTTTTGGACTCCACTTCCTTGCTTTTGATTGAGACCCACTATGTACTCTTAATTGGAGAATTTGGGATCTAGAATGTGCTCTCTACTAAAATTAATATGAGTTATAATTACCTTGAAGAATTTTGTCAAAGTTGATGCAATCATTGTTCATGAGTTGGAATACTTTAAAAAATAATGGGATTAGCTTTCAAAAGTCCAAAAAGTGAACCCACATGCACATGTTTATCAACCAAATTTATGGCTCATGCATTTGTACGAATTGGGTTATTTTGATCCTCTACCAGCTTCTTCTATGGCCTACCAGGTAGTCTTGACTATGTTTCTATCAAAATCCTTTCATGAGAGTTTGGTTGTATTCCAGTTTGTTGGTCTCTTTGGTGACGATGAGTATCAAAGAGATAGAGAGGAGAGAGAGGGTTCTCTCAGTGATAGTATGTCAAGAGCAAGCGTTGAGTCTCCCAATCGATCGCAAGTGAACACACAACCAATGTCATATAATGAAACATATGAAACCAATAGGCAACATTACACCATAAATGAAAGATCCCCGAGAGCACACACTGTATGAGACAAGTGGAAAAATTGTGGAAATGTCCAACATCATGCAAGATGAACTAGCTCATCACCCTTCTAGCAGGTGTTATTTGCAAATTGCTACAG